>NC_043706.1:2654530-2664231 GCF_006229205.1 Suricata suricatta
CCAGATTCTCTAAGGTCTGGGTGAGGGCGGGCCTGGAAATTTGCATGTCTAATGAATGCTTAGGTAATGATATCAGGAGACCGAACCTCAGAGACTGCTGGGCTAATATTTCAGAGAAAGATGTTTTGCTGAGATCTTATCTTTCATCTCCATCCATGAGAACTATAATTCAAAGGGAAAATGGAAGCAAAACACTTAAAGAATAGATTGAAGTATGAGAAGACATTCCCCAGTGTAATGCGTTCATAATTTGAAGTCTGAATTTATAATATACTGGACTGCCAGAGATTAATTTTGATATGATCCCAAAGTCAATGTCATTAACCTTTAAAGAATTATAAGAAAATAGATTTAAACCAAAGTGATGGAAATTGAGGAATTTCACAATTTAAAAAGTGAGCTAGTAATTGATGCAATACATCATATAAGTTCTATAATGATGTATAACAAAATTCTACAAATATTTTACTAACAGTTTTTGAATACTTTAAAGTATTTATTATGGGTCAATATTTATTAATATAAATACATGAGATATATATGATATGTTAACATAAATATATACTATATAAATAATTATTCACATTATTAATAGTAGTGTATAATAGAAATAATTGTTTTGATTCTTTATATATTATCTTATGAACTATATTATTTATTGTTTATTGTAATATACTATTCAATGTATTTAATATATTTTAATGTATTTAATAAATTACTTTAAATATATATGATAAATAAGTAGAATCCATTCTGGATTTCTTTAGAATAAAAAATACTAAACTACCTTTACCCGTCTTTAGAGAGGTGCTAGACTGGTATTGTAAGGGCAGGTTAGGTATGTAGACGGACCCAGACTCCTGAGTAGAAGGTGCCCACTCCTCATAGTGTTATGTAATGTGCAGCAGTAGTGACCATGGTGGTAAAACATTCTATTTGCTCTCATCTGTGGGGAGACTGGACTGGATGGGGGACCGGCGCCAGGGCGGTGATAGGATTCACCCGAGGCAGAACAAAAGCGACAGAATCTTACCAAGTACACTGAGGGGAGTGGTGGGCATGACCGCAGGGCAGAAGCCATGTGCTGGGAGGTGGTGGTGAGGGGCCAAGGTCATAGAGTCAGGGGGCTTGGGGATGTATGGAACTTTCCCTTTTGTGGTAACTGTGTGCCTGGTTGTAAGTAGCCCATTGGTTACTTGGGGGCTATGGCCATTTCAAGGGGAATCATTTGATGAGTCTGTTTGAATTCAGCTCACTCAGAATTGGGGGTAGAAGGTGACCCCTTTTGCCTTGCTCAGGGTTCTATGGCCTAAAGGTGGCCTCTACACTATTGCTTGTAAAACCTCAATTGAAATGTGATTATAAGACCCTACCACTCTGGAAGGAAGCACAGGAATCAGATATATTTATCCTAGTAGAATGCGGACTGATCAACAAGCTGTATGAGTGTAAAGGTGACAGACAGACTAGATTAAAAAGGAGAGGAACTGGGGCACCTGGGTGACTCAGTTGGTTAAGCATTGGACTATGGCTCAGGTCACGATCTCATGGTTAGTGGGTTCGAGCCTTGTGTTGGTCTCTGTGCTGACAGTTCGAAGGCTGGAGCTGCTTCGGATTCTATGTCTCCCTCTCTCTCTCTGCACCTCCCCCACTCATGCTCTGTTTATGTCTCAATAATAAATAAACGTAAAAAGTTTTTACATAGAAATAAAATAAAATAAAAGGGACAGGAAATGAAAGAAACTCATACCAAACCAAACTGAGATAAACTGCTAACTCTACGGAAGTTTGAAAGAAAATGAAAAGTTAGAGGCAAGAATTAAATGGGTGAAATTGAACATAAATTACTGCAGAGGTACTTACTGCTTATTGTATACTACAGGAAAGTAGAAATATGAGTAACAGTGACTTCCAGAAAGTCCCAACTGGGAACATGGGTCAATAAAGCGCTAAGTTTTGGCTTCATTATTGACCTCTGTTCCAGGGCTTGAAAGAAACCCATTATTAAACGGAGAGCCTTCTACAGAACAGGGTGTGGCGGGAAGGGAGGGCTCCCCCATGTGGGCCAGTTTGGCTTCTTGGCTGTTTTCATTAAAAATTACTTAAGGAGCACCTGACTGGCTGAGTTTGTGAGTTCGAGTCCCATGTTGGGCTCTCTGCTGACAATGTGGAGCCTGCTTGGGATCTTCTGTTCCCCTGTCCCCTCTGTCCCTCCCTGTCCCATTCCCGTGCATGCTCTCCCTCTCTCACAAGTAAAAAAAAAAAGTTACTTGAGAGGCAGCCTTTGCAAGAAGCACACTCTGACCCTCTCTGTCCCCTGAAAGCAGAAGTTAATCTCCCACGTGAAAGGTCCCTCCCTGGACCAGAGGTAGACACACATCCTTATCCCCAGAGATGGGGATCCTGGGCCAGCGAGGCTGTATAAACAGCCCTTGTTACTCCTTACTCATTACTACCTGAGCCCAAACAGAAGTTCAGAACTCCTCACTACTTGAAGCTCCCAAAGTGAAGTGTTTGTTGTCTTGTAAATTCATCACAGATGCATTGTCTCTTTGTCTAAAAAGTATAAACACTGTCTGCCTTGGTCATGTCTTTAGGGATAAGTTTCATAATTGAGCCACTCCGTGTACAGGTAATACAACTTGGGTGGGGTTTTTTTTTCCTTGTTATTCTGTCTCATGTCGGTGTAATTCCTAGTCTAGCTGGAAGATCTTGAGTGTAGAGAACTCAAGCAGCAAGCAGAGGTGCCTGGGTGGCTCAGTCTGTTAAGTGTCCAACTTTGGCTCAGGTCATGGTCTCATGGTTTGTGGGTTGGAGCCCTGTGTCTGGCTCTGTGCTGACAGCTCAGAGCCTGGACCTGCTTCAGATCCTCTGACTCCCTGTCTCTCTGCCCCTCCCCTGCTCATGCTCTGTCTCTCTCTCACTAGCTCTCTTAGAAGTGATTAAAATATCAGCAGGCTGAGTATACTGTATTGAGCATGTATATTTGTGGTAATATAATTATTATTAACAATAGACATAAAAGTAAATCACAAAAGTAAATGTGACAGAGTGATAGTGTCTACATTTAAGTTACATGCAAATACACAAATTCAATTGTCTTCCGAATTATTACCTCTACAGTTCTAATGTTAATTCAACTTTTAAAAACTATATCGAATATATCAACTGCTCATATCTGCACAGAAGAGTTTAATTTCTCTACCAACTGTTCCCCACTGCTGAATTAAATGTATGTATTGAAAAACTATATAATTTTTCTTCTTTTGTTTCAAACAGGAAAGTGTATATTGTGTATATAGTTTAAAAATTCTTATAAGAAATACTGATGAGGTGAGGTAGGGGTAGGAATAAACCTGGATTCTTGTTAGTTTTATTAAAAATCTAAGAAAAATCTCAGTTAACGTTATGTTTCTTCATTCAAAGGTTTTTGGCCAAATAGCCCTGAGTGGTAGAGGTGGCCTAGTAGGTTGAATGATGAGACCCAAAAGTGTTTTCACCTTGTAATGCCCAGAACCCTTGATGTTACCTTGTGTGCAAATGATATGATTGAGTCACAACCCTTTTTTAAATGTTATTTTTAATGTCTATTTTGGGGTGTCAGTGAGGGGCATAAAGAGAGGGAGACAGAGAATCTGAAGCAGACTACAGGCCCTGGGCTGTCACAGAGCCCAATGCAAGACTTGAACTGATGAACCATGAGATTTTGACCTGAGCTAGAGTAGGACCCTTAACTGACAGAGCCAATAGGTGCCCCCTATTTTAGGTTTATTTATTTATTTTGAGAGAGACAGAGACAGTATGAGTGGGAGAGTGCAGAGAAAGGGGGGGATAGAGAATCCCAAGCAGACTTTGCACAGTCAACAAGGGCCCCTTCTGGGGCTTGATCTCATGCACCATGAGATCATGACCTGAGCTGAAATCAAGCGTCAGACTCTTAACCCCTGAGTTAAGAATCTAGAGAGGTGGTATTTGTCCTGGACTATCTGGGTGGGCTTTAAATGCACCACAGCTGTACTCCTAAGAGAGGGGCAGCGGGAGGGTGGACTGGGGCACACAGAGAAGTGGGAAAGCAGAGGAGAGACCACAGTGATATGACAAGTCAAGGAATGCCAAGGTGTGCCAGCAACTCCTGGAAAGAAAAGAACAAGGAACAGACCTCCCCTGACCTCCACAGCTTCCAGAGGGAGACGATGACCTCACTGACAGCTTGGATTCAGACTCTGGCTTCCAGATCTGTGAGAGAAGCAGTTTCTGTATTTGAAGCCACCAAGTTTTGGACAGTTTGTTATGGCGGCTCCAGAAACAAGCGTGATGTCTTCACTGTGTAGAATTTCTGGGCCAAAGGGAGCTTCTGAGTCACGTAGTCCCCTTTCCCTCTAGTGCATGAAATCCCGATCTGCACGGAGATGTTTATCCAATCAAGTCTTATCACTTTTTCCAGTGTAGCTTGTACTCAGCTGTTTCCTGAGAAGACACAAAAGCACAGGCTATTTACTCTCCTCCTCTCCCCCCACCCTCAAGGTAAGATGTGTGACATTCCTCAGGCTCTGCTGGCTACCCAGGAACAAAAGAAAGGGGAAAACAAATGATTAACAGATAGAGATCACAGTCACATAGGACATAGTCTCCATCCAATTGCAAATGTCTTAGTAAATGACAAGAAAAAGGCAATCTTATCAATAGCCTCATCTCCAGAAACCTATAGACTCAGTCTCCTGAAGCCCCAACAGGACCCTCCCATCCAGAGTGATGTGGAGAACAAAGACGAAAGAAATGGCAGGTGACATTGTTATGCCAAATTCAATATAGTCCCAAAAAACCAGAGACCACTGGGGAGACCAAATCATGCATTCAAAAGCATGTGAGCTCGGGCTCACAGACTTCACCAGCACAGTGGATCCGTGCTGAGAGCCCCGAACAAGGGCTGAGCAGGGTTCTTATGGGGTTTGGGAAGGGGGAGTCACAGGAAATTGTGACACAGGTACAGTGATCCAATCATTAAAGTATAACATCATTGGCAGCAACTTTAACCATACACATTGATTAGAGTGTTCGTTACTTTTGGTGGGACCCAATCACAACATTTAAAATATTAACCAATTACAGAGTGGACCCAGGACTCTCACTCTATCTCTAGGCCTACCCTTGGGAATGTTAAGCATTTTAGCTGGCCGCTTCTGATTGGGTGTTACTGGGATGGTCCCTGGTTGAGCAATCTGTACCCTGTTATTGTCTGATGATTTTAAGAAACCGACACCTAGGCCTCCATGGTCAGAGGGGAAACTTGAAGCCTGTCATAGTGTCAGTTTGGTTCAGACATGTGTCCTTTCAACATTACATTTGTTAATAACCTGCAGCCCACTGACAAGTACTGGAGGCCAATACAGATAGGACATTTCTCTAGGAGCCCCTCCCACACTCATGCTATTCCCTTGCTAGAGGGGAAACAACCTAGTGTGACCAGAGCAAGGCCTCAGGTATCTTAGGAGACCTCATTAGCATATGAAAGCCATCTGGAGGCCTCCCTTTGGACTTCACCTCCCCATCTCCATCACATACACCCCACCACTCCTCACAACCCTCTGCCCATGGGTCCGTCCTCATGGTTTAATAACATCACCTTTGGCACCAAAGACAGCTCAAGAACTCTTTCCGGGCCAGCAGCTCCGAGTCCCCACCACTCCAACATCTCATCCCATAGGACATTTCCCCAAACACTTGGCTATATCTACCGTTTTCCTTTGGCCTGCTTTTGTCCCTTTGGTGATGAACAGAAATGGATATGACAAATGTGGGATAACTGATGCGGTAGAAGCAAACAAACCCTGCCCTTGATAGGAATACATTATGTTATAAGATGGCCGACGGGACTGATGGGGAGCTCCAGTCTCTGCCCCCAGACTCTCCTTCTGGGTTCTTCTTCCTGTCCCGCTTGCCGGGTGTGCCAACTTGCCACTGATGGGGAAGCCTGTCCCCTATGCTTATGCTTGGGTCTCAGATCTTTGGAGAGACCATCTCCCCAGAGCCCCTCGATGTCAACAAACCTCCCATCCTCCAAGATCACCGAGTGCCCCTTGGTTCTTCCACCAGCGATCCAGGCTGCTTCCCAGGCACTGACACATTCTGTCTGAACCGCTCCAAGGCTGTCTCAGTATCTACCTACCTATGAAATCTCTCTCATAGGACAAGAGTCATAATCACAGGATTATTGCAGAAATAATCCTTTCAGAGGACAGCAGGGCATCTGTCTGGATAATAGATTCAGCAGACCCTTCCCCATTTCAGGACCTGGAGAGGTGGACATTGCTTGGTAATTTCTATGTTTTAGGACTTCTGAAACAGTTTCAGTTTATACACACTCGATATATCCTGCAGAATCAATATTACTCTCTTTTTATTTTCTTTACTCCTCATTTTCTTTTCAAATTGTAATTTGGTTCATTTAAATCACAACCTGTTGAAAATAAATAAGTTACTGCCTGTTTAAAACATTGTAAAAAAATTCACACAGTAGTACAATTTTGCCCTGACCATCCCATCCTTACTTCCATTCTGTTCAGAAACAATCACTGCTACTAATTTCAAAAAAATGTTTCATGTACACAAAGTCTTAATTTCTTTTCTTTTCCAGGTTTTCTTCATGCCCTCCCTCATTTTCTCCCTTGGGCTATTGCCCTCTGAGTGTCTCCAGTTATTCACGCTACTTACTTAAGAAGTTGCCTTTGGTTTTATTCAACAGAAAAACAAATATGTGTTCTCACGAAATTTTGTCAGACAATACATTTCAAAAATCATGTTCAGGATAATTTAAATCATTATTTTACAGTAGTTGACCATGTTATGTCCATCTTTCTGCATTTTGTTTGCTCAATCAGCAATACCTCAGGATACGTCTCCTTACCATTTGTTAGAGCCATCATTACTTATTTGAGATGGATGAATATTCCCCATCCTGTGACTATATAATTATTTAGTGAGTTTCCTATTAAAGGCCTGTGTATTTTTCTCCATTGTCAGCCATTAAACATTGTCACATGAAGCATTACTGTCCATTTGTCCTTATATACTATTCGATTTCTTGCTTTCTTTTATTTTCCCAGAAGTTGACTTAATTATTTTGAAATAGAGAGAGAGCATATGGAAGGGGCAGAGAGAGACGGAGAGAATCCCAAGCCGGCTGCCTGCTGTCAGCACGGAGCCCCAGTGAGGGACTCAAACTCACAAACCATGAGATCTTGACCTGAGCCCAAAGCAAGAGGCAGAAGCTTAATTGACTGAGCCACCCGGGTGCCACTCTTAGATTTCTATGAGAGAGATTCTAAGGAGGGACAGCACAAGTCTGAGAATATGGAGGATTTAAAGGTCATTGTCCATTTTCCCCCCAGGAAGCCAGGAATACTTTGCATTTCCTCCACGAATCTGTGAGGAGCCTTTCCCCTTCTTTCTCATCAGTGATAGACTTCACGTCTCCCTCAGCTTGACACGGTGAGAATGAAGGATTGTATCGTCGCTGTCTCAATATATTCTTCTCTATTTGAGAATTTGGTCATATTTTCTTATATTGGTCATTTGGATTTACTTAATCTCTACATTTTGATTTCCTACAATTTGTCCATTTCCTAGAGAGCTGTGTGGTGGGTCCTCAAATTGGATAAAAACTTGTGCTTTTTTTTCTACTTAATAGATCCTAATTACTTTTTGAAAATTATAAATACATGCTTGTCAAATCTATTCATCTGGAAAAGAAATAAAAATGAGCCTACATCTTATAGTCAATAAAAAACAAAAATACCTTGCTAGATTAAATATTGCAATATAAAAAAAAATTGAATCTTACAAGACCAGCTATGTAATCTTCAATCCAAGAAGAGCTTAGTCATTAAGCCTAGAAAATCTCAAATCCATGAAAGATTAGGGATGTTTTGACTCAAAGTTAATTGATTCTCCTAATTTTAAAAACTAATTTATGTAAAAATGTATTATAAAACAAGTTAATAAAGCAGTGTTCTAAAGGTAAATAGAGGTCTATTTAGAGAATTTGCTAGTGGAAAAAGGAATTCCATCCTGACTGAAGTAACTGCATGCCTTCAGAAAACTCATGAGTAGTTGGCAAAAGAGAAGAATTCCCCATTCAATAGCACAACATCAAACTTTCTTTGATAAGGTACTTTAGTCCCCATTGTCATGACTTCTGTCTAGAAAACCTTGAGGCTCTGGTCCCTAGAGGAAGTTTGCTGAGCAAATCAAGAGCAGAGAGATCTCCTCTCTGTCTCTTCCCATTGGGTATGTGGATCATGACTATAAACAGGGGGGCAGAGTTGGCAGTTCAATGTTTGAGGCTCTGCCAGAGACCAGAACAAACACCAGTATTGACAGAGGTAGACCAGCATACTTCGATCTGATTCTTGCAAAACTGGGTAGGAAAAAATCTCCAAAAATCACTGCTGATGCACCAATTCCAGAGGCTGTGATGGCAGAACAGCACAGTCCAGTCATCTGTGATCCTTCCTCCTCATCTTCCAGTGAATTCTGAATGGAAACCTCATGAGCCATATTGAGCATCACTAAAAGAAATTGAATGAATTTTATGATATCAGCCACACAATTAAATAGCATATGAAGACGTCACTGTACCCGTGAACTTTAATTCTACTTGAATTCAAGCCTTCTTGGACACAAAAATAATTTGACCTATCTCCAACACTTAAAATGGAGGTAAGTAGAATAAGGTCAAAAAATTACTGAGCTTGCCACAAATTACTTTGTAATACACTTACATGCTTAGTATGCTGTATACTATGATATACTTATTACTGAGTATCATGTTACTTATACTTGGTAGAATTTGAGTGTTCTAAACACTCATTCCATGGACTGTTTATATTTCATGTCTCAGCCAAGACCAAACGATCCACTAGGAAAAATATGATTCATCTGCTTCAGCCCTTTATGTATAATGTTACTTTCAATATGTTTGGAATCTCTACGGGAAATAAGAACTTTAGGCAGGTCAGTCCTGGGTTCTCATCTTCAGTTTGCTATTTCCTAGCTGTAGACCGAGGGCAAGGAAGGTCTCTGAGCATATATGTTTAGTTTCTGATGACAAAATTAATCTTTCCTGGTCAGGAGACAATTTTAGCAAACTTCTCTGTATAGTATGCTGAGCCTAACAATAACGCATTAGCGCGGGAACAATTACTTCTAGTGTTCATGCTTATACTCTGGCAACAACTGGTCTCTATGTGTATTTGGAAGCCTAACTCTTAGGGCATATTAGATGACTTAAGAAACCACAAAAGTAAACAGGTTTTATGTCCAAAGGAAATATCAACTCCACAATGCTAAACAGGATAAAACTGACATCTCAAGCAATTAACTGTTACCCCCAACTATCCGACGACATCCTGGCAGATGTGGGACAAAAACTCTTGTTACCTCTCTTGTCTTGATCCTCTGTCCACACTGTAACTTACAGAGATGCTTCCAACACTCTTCATACCTTATCTTTTTGGATGTTCAGGCTCAGATAGGGGATGAGAGGGTTCCACGGAGAGATGACCAAGAGAAGGTCCACCAATGTACAGGGTTAAAGAGACATGATGATCGGTGTTCATCTGGGCAAGTGTTCTGCGCTCTGGGGTAAGGCATCCAAGAGCATCACAGATGAAGTTTGCCAGGATCCCCTCAGCAGCTTCTAA
>NC_043706.1:2664331-2670489 GCF_006229205.1 Suricata suricatta
CTTATCTTTTTGGATGTTCAGGCTCAGATAGGGGATGAGAGGGTTCCACGGAGAGATGACCAAGAGAAGGTCCACCAATGTACAGGGTTAAAGAGACATGATGATCGGTGTTCATCTGGGCAAGTGTTCTGCGCTCTGGGGTAAGGCATCCAAGAGCATCACAGATGAAGTTTGCCAGGATCCCCTCAGCAGCTTCTAAATTTCTCCTCTCACTGACTTCTGCTCCATCCCACATGTGCTCCCTCTCCGTCCCCTGGCAGCTCACGTGATCAGAAAGCTTTGCCTTGCTGCCCCATGGAGTGCTTGCTCCTCAAAATGGGAATCGCAGGCCCTTGAGTTTCTGTCGTGTAGCGGTTACCACGTTCGCCTAATGCAGGCCCTTGAGAGGCTGCCGGGGCGGCCTTACCCCAGGGCAGAGGAGCCTCGGCCGGGGCTGGTAAGGTACCGGCCACACTGGCAAGCACCTGGCCTGTGTGTCAACCATCAGGAGGATGTCTGGTATAAGTGCAGAGATGCCGATGAGAACTTCCTGGGTTTTCCTCTGTCGGTTTTACTTGTGGACAAACTGCAGTCCGAACACTGAGAACCTGAGGCAGAACTGAAGTTACTTAAAGCCTCTGGGAGGAGTGGTCAGCTGGGGTGGGACGGAGATGCTGTGTGAGAGCAGTGGGGGCTTCGGGAGGACGTTGGCTGCACCAGCTCCCAGGAGCTTGATACCTGTGAGGGGGAGTCTGTGAGACTGAGGTGGGGGGTGGGGGGGCAGAAAAGTAATGGATTCTGGGACGATGACAGCATATTGCGAATGAAATACACAGTGGGCTTCAGACATGGCTACCAGGTTTCCTGAGGTGTGACCTACATTAGGAAATCCTGGGGAGCAAAGAGGAGATTTTTTTAAAATGAAGACATTCTAAAATTTTAGGAAGTACGCTGTAAGACTTCATGTTAAATTCAAAAAACAAGCAATGAAAATTGGCATTACGTAAAAATCCTGTGAATTAACATTCACGTTTAGCTTTAGGAAGTGGATGGGCTAGAAGACATTATAGAGTTAACTCTCAAGGCCAGAGAGAGGAATTGTATTTCTGTTCTACATCCTTCCATTTGTTGAAAGAGGGACAAGCTTTATGCACTGCTCAACTTTTGTTTTCATTTAATTACCCGATTACTTCAGAGATTAAATACTTGCTGCAAGTTCTGTGATTTTGAGAATTTTAAGCCAATTTTCTTGTTTCTTGTTCACACACTCTTTAAACTGATTTCCTGTGGCTGAATGTGCCCACTGCAAAATTTTAATTCAGTTCATGTGGTTTGGCCTGGAATTTATGGTATAAAAGCTCTTTACAGCTTCTGTCGATGTGGAAGCACTGATGACCCAGAGCTCACGCCCCAGCTCATTCCTCACACACACACACACACACACACACACACACACACGCACGCAGCCACACTCACTGGCCCCTCAGATCACAGTCCAATTGTCCAGAGATTAAATTTGCGGATCCCTCATGAAATATATTATAGTTCTGTATTTCTAAATAATTCCTCCTTAAGGGAATCCACCTTTGTTGCCACAATTGACTGAGGATTGACTGAGTTTTTCATACTAAGTGCCTAAAACAAAGGAATAGACTCGTCAATGGATGGAGACATGGTTCTGTAGCAAAACCCCGGGCCCCTGCAAACCGCTGTCTCAGTGCAGGACGTTCCAGGTGAAGGAGAACTAGCTAGCCGAGCGCGTGTCCAGCTGTGAGGCTCACATCGGGCCTGCACCGCCGCTCACTCCATCCAGAAGCCCTCCTGAGACACAGCAGGGCACGTTTACACAGTTCGACTTTGTGTGATTGGAAATATGTGAAAAGCAAAGGCAAACTGAAGTGCTTTTAGTTTATGCAAAATGCCCTCACTTTATAAAATAACACAAGAGAATCTTGCTGGAAGTAATACTCTTTATGTCTCTTTACAACATTATTCACAAAAGTTTTTAAAGAAAAATCTTTCAAAAGTGGTTAAGACTTATTTATTTTTGAGAGAGAGGGACAGGGAGACACAGAATCTGAAGCAGGCTCTAGGCTCTGAGCTGACAGCACAGACCTGATCGAGCTCAAACCCACAACCATGGGATCATGATCTGGGCCAAAGTCAGCTGTTTAACCAACTGAGCTGCCCAGGTGCCACCTAGGAGTCCGTGAGTTAAAGTGGACTTGACCATTGTTTCCCAGTCCTTGAGAAACCAAGGAGAATGTTTCCGTGTAACAGTTACAAGCGGAACACAAGACAATAAGCAAAGTTGATGCCTTTGAGTCAAAGCTTTCAGTCAAGAAAACTGAAAGTCACATGTATGTGTGTCTTCTTTTCTTAATTCTAAAATGCTATTCGCTACAAGATAACGGGCTTTAAGATAGCCCAAGACACCACCATCTAGAAGAGTCCTTTGAGGAGTTTCTGGGGGGCTCAGTGGGTTGAGCATCTAACTCTTGATCTCACCCTGGTCTTGATATCTGGTTCAAGAGTTCCAACCCCAGGTTGGGCCTCTGCACTGGATGAACGCACTGAAAAAACTAAGAAACAAACAGGGTTTTTTGAAAATTCTAAATACTCCTGAAAGTGTTACCCATTGACCAAGAGGAAGGAGGAATGACCAACTGCAGCACTTTGTGGTGGAATCGATATGTGCTCTGGGTGAGCTCTGCCTGGGAGGAGAGGCGGGGAGCAAGTTCATGATGTCCCCTGTGTCCCATGCTGCTTCCTCAACTGTCTCCTGTAGTTACTAGGCTCCTATCTGCTTTGTTTCCTCAATGCTTTAGTATCCTTTAAAAATATTTAATTATCTAGAACTGATACAGGAAAGAAGGATGGTAAGACTCTCAGATGAGAGTAAGAGAGTAAATATTTGAGGGGGGGTATGAACAGTCTATAAAACACGTAAATCACACATTGCTATGCTTTTGATGAATAGGATTAATAATAAAAAATTTACAATCTGATATTGATAAAATTGCAACATAATTTCGAGTGTCCTGTTAAGATTTTCGCCAGGTTAGAACAGGCTTAGTCACACCTGGCGGCCATGCAGGGCTCTACGTAACTTCTGCCCAAAGCATCGCGGGCTTCATGCACCACCATCACCTTCTCCCAAATGTGGTGGTTGTGTTTGGGTGGGCCCAGCACTGTGCCAGGCAAGTGACACTCAAAATCACAAAGTACTTCCCAGCAGATGGTCTCTGCCCCCTGGTTTTCGGGTTGACAGTTAGGGAGTTAAGGAGGAAATGGGAAGTGGAGATGTCAATGGACAGAGCCATTTCTCATTGGCAATCTTAGGAAATTTTGAGTTCTACAAATCATGCAGAATGCCTCTTGGAGCACCTCGCAGATTTTGAATCAGTAAGCTCCTTTCATCCTCACTGCTCTGTTTCTGGGGGCTGGTATTTAGACAGTGGTGTGCAGCTATGATTCATATCAAGACAACCTAGAAAAGCATTATGATTTTAAATGTAGAAATGAAGAGACTGAAAACCAGAGGATGAGAAACACTCCCAGGGTGATGTGAGTAATTGGACAAGGTAGGAACCCACCAGACCTGCTGGAGTTCAAGTTCCTCATTTTTCCTCAAATTTCCAATATGAATTCCGACCTTCTTAACGTAATAGGACAGAATTCCTTGAATTGAGTCTGATCACTTGCTAGGTATGGTCTACATTTTCTTCGTGGTACAAGGGATAAGATTTAAACAATTTTGACTACTTTAAGAATCTCACTGGCATTAAGGAGAAGTTAGAATAAATTCCAATGGCAGGCACTATGCCAACTTCTACCTAATAGTAGATACCTAGGCAGAACGAACTCAAGAAACGTGAACTTGCAACATAACAAAAGTTCGAAAGATAAATTCCATAAACATGGAAACTGATGAAATGCTACACAATATCTTTACATTCCTTCTGCTAATAGGCTGTTACAAATATAGAAACACTTCTGAAATACTTGGGAAGGGAAATATATTTTTATCAATACTTTTTTCACATTTTTGATACTATCAGTCAGCAACTCAGGCAAATTATTCACAAACTGTTTATATGACCAACTGACAGAAAATAAATACGTAATTATTAACACAGTCACTTTCTATATCGCAGGGACCCAAGAGCTGAACGGCCGATCATGAACGGGGTCAACGCAAGCGCCCCCGGGGAGTTCATCCTCTTAGGTTTCTCAGACCGACCATGGCTGGAGCTCCCCCTCTTTGTGGTCTTCCTCATTTCCTATATCTTGACTATCTTTGGCAATCTGGCCATAATTCTCGTGTCTCGTCTGGAACCCAAACTCCATACCCCCATGTACTTTTTCCTTACCAAGCTGTCACTCCTGGACCTCTGCTACACCACAAGTACAGTTCCACAAATGCTGGTCAACATACGCAGCACCAGGAAGGTCATTAGTTATGGTGGCTGTGTGGCCCAGCTCTTCATTTTCCTGGCCTTGGGTTCCACTGAATGTCTTCTCCTGGCCGTCATGTCCTTTGATAGATTCGTGGCTATTTGCCGGCCGCTCCATTACTCAGTCATCATGCACCAGAGGCTGTGCCTCCAGCTGGCGGCCACATCCTGGGTCAGTGGTTTTGGCAACTCCATGTTGCAGTCCACCTGGACCCTCCAGCTGCCACTGTGTGGCCATAAAAAAGTGGATCACTTCTTCTGTGAGGTCCCTGCTCTGCTCAAACTGTCCTGTGTGGACACAACAGCAAATGAGGCTGAACTATTCTTTATCAGTGTGCTGTTCCTTTTGTTACCTTTGACGCTCATCCTGATATCATATGCTTTTATTGCCCGAGCAGTGTTGAGAATCCAGTCAGCAGAAGGCCGGCGGAAGGCATTTGGCACATGTGGCTCCCATCTAATTGTGGTGTCTCTGTTTTATGGCACTGCTATCTCCATGTACCTGCAACCGCCATCTCCTGCCTCCAAGGACCGGGGCAAAATGGTGTCCCTCTTCTATGGGATCATCACACCCATGCTCAACCCCCTTATATACACACTTAGAAACAAAGATGTAAAGGGAGCATTTAAGAGGTTGATTGTGCGGGTCTTCTTGATCAAGAAATAGGAATGCAGAAATGAAAGATAGACTTCCTTAGATTTTTTTCATGTGGGGCTGGCACTCATGACCCTGAGAAAGACCTGAGATGAGATCCAGAGTCGGATACTTAACCGACTGGGTCACCCAGGAGCCCCTCAAATGGTAAGCTTTCTTACAGACTTGAGGTTTATGTATTTTAATAATTGAATTGTCCCCAAATTGCTTAATTCTCACTCTGAGAACTATTATGGAGCTCTCCCTCAAATAAAATGTCATAGATAGAAAATTGTATTTACTGGGGCGCTTGGGTGGCTCAGTCGGTTAAGCATCTGGCTTCGGCTCAGGTCATGATCTCATGGTTCGTGGGTTTGAGCCCATGTCGGGCTCTGTGCTGACAGCTAGCTCCTAGACTGGGACCTGCTTCAGATTCTGTATCTCTCTCTCTCTCTCTGACCCTGCCTGCTGGTGTTTTCCCTCTCTGCCTCTCAATAATAAATTAAAAAACATTAAAAGAAATTTTTAGTTGCATTTATTTTCTACTGTCCAAATATATTCACTGTAGAAGTCCCAATAATTGGTCTGTTATGATCCTCTAAAATCGTGTAACCTTGAAATATTTAACGTCGTAAATTGATGCCCATGGTTTGTATACTGGGGGAAGAATGAGACTCCTCTGAGACTAGAAAACATGCTTAGTCATCAAAACAATTTTATACACAAGCAAATACCTTCACACACATTCAGCCCACACCCAATACATCACCACACTTAACCCACACTCAACGTCAACACATCCACACGCAGTCAACACAAATACGTCCTCACACACACAACCCATGCTCCTGTAGGAAATGTAATAGAAGTCCATAATACCATTCGTAGCTCCCTCCTCTTAACTGTAGTAGAAGGTTAATAGCCTTGGCTTAAATTATTCACACGATTCCCACATCGACACAGTCCTAAAATGCACAATGCTATTCCTTCCACAGCTTTCCTGTGTCTTCTATTATCCTGCGTCTACACTTTCCACTTCTGAAGTGTCCTATTCTACTTTGTCAACTGTAGCTACATTTTAGACCTGA
>NC_043706.1:2670589-2673187 GCF_006229205.1 Suricata suricatta
TCCTAAAATGCACAATGCTATTCCTTCCACAGCTTTCCTGTGTCTTCTATTATCCTGCGTCTACACTTTCCACTTCTGAAGTGTCCTATTCTACTTTGTCAACTGTAGCTACATTTTAGACCTGAGTCAAATGTTTTTGGATAAAACGTTTTTCAGGATCATCCTACTATCTATATGATCTCTCTCCTTTTAAACCCTAAGGCACGTATAGTCTAAATCATGAGAATAAAAATAGCACAGCATACAATGAGATCGATAACGTGTGTGATGCGCTTTCCTCATGCAAGAAGCAAAGCTTCTGAATCCTATGCTAGTTCCCTTGAGGGAGCTGGAAGCAGGGCTGATCCCACAGGGCCCTCAGCCAGCCTCAATGTGCAGAGGAAAATACTTGGACACTGTGAGGTGGTTGACTTTCTGAGTCATGATGGTCATCCTGTAATCCTTGCAAATGCTTCTTCACGGTCCTGCTTTTCCAACCTGTTCCTTCTACTAAGTATACCAGACAAAGAGAAAAGACAACCAAGAAATACTATTAGCACATTTCTCCTCAAGAGCTCCCAGTAACAGCATCCCTCTCTGCCTCAGTGTAATTCCAAGAGCACAATGGGCCTTAAAGCTTCCAGAAGTGTCAGAAACACCTGATGGGCCTTAACATGCACCAGGTCGGGGAGACACCCCACCTCCAGATTCTCTAAGGTCTGGGGGAGGGCGGGGCCTGGAAATTTGCATGTCTAATGAATGCTTAGTTAATGACATCAGGGGACCCCACCTCAGAGACTGCTGGGCTAATATTTAAAGAAAGATGTTTTGCTGAGTTCTTATCTCTCATCTCCATCCATGAGAACTATAATTCAAAGGGAAAACAGAAACAAAACACTAAAAGAATAGATGGAAGTATGAGAAGACATTCCCCAGGGAAAATGTGTTCATAATTTGAAGTCTGAATTCATAAGATAGTGGACTGCCAGAGATTAATTTTGATATGATCCCAAAGTCAATGTCAGTAACTTTTAAAGAATTATAAGAATATAGAGTAAAACCAAAATGATGGAAATTGAGGAATTTCACATTTTAAAACATGATCAGTAATTGGTGCAATACATGTTATAAGTTTTAAAATGATTTATCACAATATTCTACAAATATTTTACTAACAGCTTGTGATTATTTTAAAGTATATATTATGGGTCAATATTTATTAATATCAATATATGAAAATATATGACATGTTAACAAATATATACTATATAAATAATTATTTACATTATTAATATTAGTGTATGATAATTATTTTGAATCTTTATATATTATCTTATGTACTACATTATGTAATATTTATGGTAATATACTTTTCAATGTATTTAATATATTTTTAATGTATTTAACATTTCTTAAAATATATATGATAAAGAACTAGAATCCATTCTGGATTTATTTAGATAACAAACACTACGCTACCCTTACCTGTCCTTACAGAGGTGCTAGACTGGTACTGTCAGGGCGGGTTAGCACGTAGACGGGCCCGACTCCTGAGTAGCAGGTGCGCACTCCACATAGTGTCACGTAATGTGCAGCAGGAGTGACAGCGGTGGCAAAGCCATTCTACTTGCTCTCATCTGTGGGTGACTGGACCGGCTGGGGGGCCGGCACCAGGGCGGTGATAGGACTCACCAGAGGCAGAACACAAGCGACAGAAGCTTACCAAGTACACTGAGGGGAGCGGTGGGCATGACCACAGGGCAGAGGCCTTGTGCAGGGAGGTGGTGGTAAGGGACCAAGTCGTAGGGCAGAGTCAGGGGACTTGGGGATGTATGGGACTTTTCCTTTTTTGGTAACTATGTGCCTGGTGGTAAGTAGCCCGTTGGGTAGGTGGGGGCTATGGCCATTTCAAGGGGGTCATTTGATGAGCCTGTTTGCATTCAGCTCACTCGGAATGGGGGTAGTAGGCGGGCCCTTTGCTTTGCTCAGGGTTCTATTGCTGGAGCCTGTGGCCCTAGGAATTAACAGGAAAAAGGCAATCTGATCAATAGCCTAATCTCCAGAAACCTGCAGACCCTGTCCCCCGGAGCCTAGCAGCACCTGCCCCTAGGAGCACTGTGGGAACAAAGGAGGAGGAAAGGACAGGTGACATTACATTTCCTTATAACCCGCAGCCCAGTGACAGACACTTGAGGCAGATCCAGAGGATGTAATGTTTCTCCAGGAACGCTCTACTTCCTAATGTTAACGCCTTCTGGAGTGGAGCAACCTTAGCCTGACCACAGCCAGGCCTCAGGTGGCCCCTGTGGCGTGTTGAAGTCCTTCTGGAGGTCTCCCTGTGCCTTTGCCTCCCCGTCTGCATTGGGTGTCACCGCGCCCCAGAGTCACGCCTCACGAACTAGGGCAGCGTTTTCTGCCATGGGGCCTGTCCCCGCGCTTTAATAAAATCATCGTTTTGCACCAAGACATCTCAAGAGTCCTTTCCTGGCCATGGGCTCCAGACCCCCACCACTTCACACCCCCTCACACGTGAGATTTTCCCAAACACTGGGCTGGAGCTACCATTTTCTCTTGGCCTGTTTTGTCCCTTTGGTCACTAACTGAAATGTTGATGACAGA
>NC_043706.1:2673287-2682876 GCF_006229205.1 Suricata suricatta
GGGGCCTGTCCCCGCGCTTTAATAAAATCATCGTTTTGCACCAAGACATCTCAAGAGTCCTTTCCTGGCCATGGGCTCCAGACCCCCACCACTTCACACCCCCTCACACGTGAGATTTTCCCAAACACTGGGCTGGAGCTACCATTTTCTCTTGGCCTGTTTTGTCCCTTTGGTCACTAACTGAAATGTTGATGACAGATGTGGTTTACCTATAGGAATAGGAGGCCCACAGGTGTCATACAGGTGAGGCTGACATGTTATCCAAAACCCGGAAGAAGGTGGAAGACTGGGACTTCAAAGGGAAGGAACGCAATTCACAGAAAGCTAGAAAAGAGCACAGGTTTGGTAAACAAGTGTTTGCTGGGCTATTCAGAGAGAAGGGGACACAGAGGGGCATTTTCACCAGCAGATCCTGCTAACCTGCTCCCTGTCTCCCACACCTCGTTCACGTGATATGTAGTTCAGATGAGGTCTTGGAGCGGCGGTGGGGGCGGGGCGTCTGGAGCTGACAGCCAGGACGGAACTCTTGAGACACCTTCGGTGCAAGAAGTGATTTTATTCAAGTGCCGGGACGGACCCGTGGGCAGAAAGAGCGGCTCTGGAGCTGTGAGGAGAGACTGGCTAGAAACTTAGTTGGGAGAGGTCAAGGTAAACGGGGAGCTTCCAAAAGGACTTTCAGATGCTACGACAACTCGGAAGCTACTGGAGGCCTGGCTGTGGTCAGGCTAAGGTTGTTTTCTTCTCTGGCAAAGCAGTAAGGTCAGGACAGCAGCGGCTTCCTGGAGACAAGTTAGCCTCCGTTTATGCCCTAAGTATTTGTCGTCAGGCTGCAGGTTATGAGGAGATGTCATCTTATTTACCATTTCCTGCTTGCCTCTGTTCCCCGCAGCACTATGGGGGCGGGGGAGGTCAGGCCGGGGCTCCAGCAAACAAACTGTAGGTTTCTGGAGATGAGTTTATTGATAAGATTGGTTTTTCTTGTCATTTAGTGAGACATTTGTGACCCGATGGAGACTCAGGTCTGCAGGACTGTGATCTCTGTCCCGTAAGCATTTGTTTTCCCCTTTCCTTTGTTCTTGGTCAGCCAGGAGAGCCTGCGGAAGGTCACATACTCTCCACCTGGGGGCGACAGGAAGGACGGGTGGGAAGGGGTGGGAGGCGGGGAGGGGACAGGGTTTGCTGGCTGGCTCTTTGCCCTTTGGCTCCCTCATCAGTGTCCATGTTGAGGGCTCCTTCCTGGAGCACTTCCTCTATCTCCAATCCTTTCAGGCAATGAAAGGAAGCTCAAAGATTCATCCTGACCTGTGGGGGATCAGTCCACGAACCCCAGTCGAAGTTCCCAAGTAGGGGGTTGGTGTCTGTGCAATATCTCAAGAAAAGAGGACAGACAACACAGACAACACAGACAACATGCATGGTGGAAAAGCCACATTTTACTTAGATGGCCAGGGTCTTATATACCATGGGTGATTACATCATTTCTTTCATGGTTACATAGTTCAAGGTCTTTGAAGTGAAGACATGCTCTGAAAAGGGTCATGTTTAACAGGACAGGTGTAAATATCAGGAATTATCAAGTCATTGCAAGAGAGGGATTCCCCAATAATAGTCTGGCTCCAAGCAGGAGATGAGCCTGAAGAATTCTAAGAGGAGATTTACATTTCTTAAGACCCTTCATCAGTGATGCATGGGCAGGACGCTTATCCTTTAATAAGCAAATTTCTTGCAGAGGTTTGTGTTAACTCCCCACACCAAACAAAGAACCAGAAAGCAAAGCAAGGGGAGGGCTGGAGCCACTGACTGAACCAAGTTGATTCAAAGCCTAAAAGTATATGTCTTTTTACAAAGCAATGAGAAAATCATAGGATGAACAGAAGCCACATGTGCGGCCCAGGAGACCATATATTGTTTGAGGGTTATTTTTGCCTACTGGGCCCCCACACTGACCATTGTGTTTCTTAAAAATAATCCGTTGCAAATAATCCACATGCCGACTAGACATTTTTGGGGTGGCAAATTTCGCTCCCGCACACAGCCAAGAGAAACCAAACAAAACCCCATGTCATCATGGAGGTGAGATCTGTATGTGTAATTTGGAAAGGGGAGAGAGACAAAAAGAAACAAGAGTGTGTGACAGGTAAGGAGAAAAGAAAGAAAGCCAGAAGAACGGATAGGGAGGTGGTGCAAATGTAAGGACGCAGGTCTGAAACTGACTCCATGAGGCAACAGAAGGGCACACGCTGCCCGAGGAAGGAGGGACCGCCCTTGTAACGCCCAATCTGGAAAGGCCAGCTGACACCTTTAAAATTTCTAAGGGCGGGCCTAAAGATGGAGGCTATAAAATAATCCCCTATTGCTTAAGGCTGGTCACGCCCTACATGAGGGTCCTGGGCCCGCTCTGTGATTGGTCAACACTCTAAATGTTGTGAGTGGCCCCCACCCAAAGTATCGATGAATGGTTAAACCTGCTGTCAATATACCTGTGGCACCATTTCCTGTAACGCCCCCTTCCCAACCCCGCCCCCCCCCCACCGCCCTCGCCAAGTTCGGGGCTCGCAGCCTGAATCCACTGCGCTGGTAAAGTCTGTGAGCCCGACCTTAGGCTAAACTCGTAATAAAGCCCTTTGCTTTTGCACGCGTGACTCAGTCTCCCTGGCAGTCTCTGGTTTTGGGGGTCGATATGGGAAACTTGGGTATAACACAAACTTTTCAGGCATTCCTGAGAATGTGACATTTCAGCCACGACCTGGGGCCATGAGGCCACAAGCAGGGCGAGGGTGAGGGGGTGCGGAGGGAGGGGTTGGTCCTGGTGAAAGACAAGTGCCCAGAAGTTAGGGTGTGTGGGTATGAAAGGGGAGCCATATTTGCCACCTCAAAATATGCCTTTTAGGCATAAGGCTTATATTGAGATGGGTTTTTTTTTAATAAATTTTTTTTCTTTTAAGTTCATTTATTTTTAGAGAGATAGCACAAGTAGGTGGGGGGTGAGAGAGAGAGAGAGAGAGAGAGAGAGAGAGAGAATCCCAAGCAGGCTCCACACTCTCAGCTCAGAGCCCAAGGTGGGGCTCTGGACTCACAAAACCATGAGATCACGACTTGAGCTGAGATCAAGAGCCAGATGCTGAACTACCTGAGCCCCCAGGCGCCCACTGAGTTAGTTATTTCTGAGAAAGTACAGCCACAGGAGAAACTCTGAAAACTGATTAAGTTTTACCCTTTTGTAAGAGACATTCACATTCATAAGGGAAATCTGCACCTTGTAAGGGCGTCTCCTCAGGGCACCCTGAAAACCAGGACGCCCAAGTCTCCAGGAACACTTTGCAGAGGGAAAGTACCGACTCGAATCTGCATAATAACCGTGTCCTTGTTCACTGCGCTTTACCTGAACGTCTCCAGTCACTGGCCTCCCTCTCCATCCCCAACATGGCTTTGGTCCGCAGCTGGGGAGGTAATTAAAGTGGTGACTTGAGTCATTTGGGGAGTTATTCCAAGCTGGGAGCTGCGCCTACCTTGCTGGATGACACAGTCACGGGGAGGAAATGGCAGACGTCTGCACAGCTCCTGCCATGAAGCGAAACTGGTGTCCCCTTTTACTACCGGCTCCTATTGGGCACGGGACTGCTGGTATTGATTAGGCCTCACGACGTTCCACATCAGACCGATGTTCCCCGCACAGACACCTCATGAGAGGAAGCGTCTTCCTGCCCCTGCATAAGATTTTAGATCAAAGCGCTGCAGATGTTTGCCAAAAGGTTCTTCTCATGAGCTCTGCACACCCAAGACATAAGGGGGGCTAAGAACACAAGTGTTACAATTAACTCTGGCCCAGAGAAGAAGTGCCTCACTTAGAGATAAGAAACAGACATGGACCGGACATGAGTTGTTAATGGGAGCTACAAATACCTTCCCTTTCACTGACATCTGGAAGGAGGATGGATGATGACCATGGGTCAGGGTCACTAAAACATACCCTTATCTAAGGGCTGACACACGTAGGGCCCCTCTGTATTTACACCCTCAGCGTTAAACAAAAGGTTTACACAATCTCTTCATTAGTCCAAATATATTCTTCCCCTTGCAAGCCAGACCAGATGACTCCCTACCTGTCTATATATCACTCAACCTAGGACTTAATCTTAGCACCACTGATATAAACAAATGAGTACGTTAGCCACTTTTCACTGAGAACATCCGGTTGTCTTCTTGGTAGGGAGATTTACTACCAGTTCAAAAAAATGTATATGTTATCTGTTTTTTACTTAGAACATCCTGTTTTCCTCTTAGTTGTAAAATTTCCTGCTCACTCTAATGACGATAGTTTTGCCAGAACGCCTCTGTAAATCTTGTGTCTGTGCACTTTTCAAAGCGTCCTATCACAGAGATTTGTTCGTTGTAAAAATTCCACCTGCGGATGTCCTGTCCTCACTTAACCTATAAATAGACACCAAAACCGACAGAGAGATGCCTGCCTGGTGGTCAGATGAACCTCGAGGCTCTCTCACTCCTCTTCACCAACACCTTCCATCCTTCAGGGCCCCCTGGCCCTGCTGGAGCTGGACTCCGGCAATTCCGTTTTCCGGGTCTCTCCCGAGTGTACAGGAGGTATACCTGTAATTATACTTGTTTGCTTGTCTCCTGTTAATCATCTTATTACGGGGCTGTCTCTGCCAAGAACCTAGGAAGACAGGCTCTAAAAATGAGTAAAAGGAAATAGGTTTTGAATGGCGTCAGAAGGCCAGCAGAGGGCGCTCGCGCCCAGCCCCCAGTCAGCCGCGCCGCAGCGGGAGGAGACAGTTTGCGGTTGGATCTGCTTTTCTCGGACCCCAGCAAGAGGGAAGAAGCCTTCCTTCCCCCACCCCCAGCAGCGCTGCCCGCGGGACTGTCACAGCTCAGCCAATGAAGAGCCAGTATACTTTGAAGCCTCGCTTTGCTCCAATGGATGTTTAGTGTATAACGACCTTCCCCAGTCCCTGCCTTCTAGAAGAGTGTTCTGCAGACTTACTCCTGGCCTTGCTGGCCCCTGATCGCAAGCCCCTGGCTGCTGCCAAGCGAACCCGTTTTTGCCCGTAAAACAACAGGCTAACAGGGGGAAACTATGTTTCCTCTCCTACACCTATGACCAGAGGGAGGCCTCCGTGAAACAGGGGAGGAGGTGGGTGGGAGGCAGATCACAAGTAGAGGCAGGAGGCAGTCGGCACATCCTGCCCCAAAGCATGCCAGATTCGCCTACGGATTCCTTTAAATTGAACTTGACAGAGGCAGAGAGAAACCTTCGCGGAGCTCCCTTCTCGGACTAAACACGGAAATTTCTGAGAAATGAGGACTATCAGAAATTCCTTCTCTGGGGGAGTTTGATGGAAAGTCAGCACCAAGAAGAGTCTGCACACACTTTACTCAAACAACCCTGATCTAATATTAATTTCCTCATATGTTTCCTTCCCGCAATGCCGGAATCCCGCTCGGACCAGTCCAGGGGTGCCCGGAGGCGGGCTGGCGGCGGCAGAAGGAACGCACAGTCTGAACGGTCATTGACGCTTCAGCAAGCTTCTGTGTGATTCCTACTTCCTGTGTGTTTGCATCAAGCTTTCGTTTTTATTCTCAGAATGTTCTCAGGGAATTCATCCGGGAGAAAACTTCTGGTTATTTCCTTGCATTTCTGCTCCTTTACGTCAAAGAATTAATCTTTACTTTTACTATTTCTATGCCTGACAAGCTAGAGGGCTACTTATTTTTTAGGTTGATTGTTCCAAGTGTTACAACTGAGACAGATAGAGCCTGTTCTTTGGAGAAATTGAAGCGTGACTACTTTCTTAGTATCTACCGACTGTAACCTTTGAAAGGGGCGTGTTTTCTTCAAAGTGCCCTTAATGACCACCTGACTGCCAAGTTCTAGGAAAAGGCCCAGTAAGAAAAATAAGCCAATTGAATAGCAGAAGAGATATCAGTAGCTTCGCTCTCAGAGAACCGCTGTGCCATCTTCTCTCGTGGACCCCCTGGGCTGTGCCAGCAGGGCTGGGCTGGGAATTTTCCTAAAGCCTAGAACAGGTGCAGTTCGTAGTTCGCCCAGAGTGGGTAGGCACTCCCAGGACAGAGGCTGCAAATCCTCCGCGGGTCACTCAGCTGCCAGGACCTGGCGCCGAAGAGGAAAAGGTCCTCCCAAAGGAGACACCTTGAACCCTGCGCTGGGAAAGGCCCTCACATTTCTCATTCCTCAACGAATGGAGCCAGAGATGAACGCACTAATTCAATCAGTTTCTGACTCCAAAGGGAAAAATAATCCCAGTGGCCTTGGCCAGAGGAGGTTCAGGGAGGGCCCTACCGTGGGCAGCAGCGGCTCCCCGTTTCGCAGACTGCACGTCTCCAAGCCTCCTGGGCACCCGCGTGGCGGGGGCTGGCTCCGCCCGCAGGCGAGCTGGCCGAGAGCCCAGGTGGGGCCTGAGCGGGGCCCCAGGGCACAGTCCGGGAGCCGACGTCCCCTTCTCGCGCCCTCGGAGACAGCCCGGAGCCCCCACAGCCCAAGTCCTGGCTTCCGGGGCCTCACTCAGAACTTCAGCAAAAGCACGGTTAGTGCGTTGCGGAGGCGGGGCCCCTGACAGGCGCCGGGCTCCTCACACCTAGTAGGGAATCAACACTGGGCACCTGCGGACTTCAGGGGGGCTGGCAGAACGCAGTGAAAGGGGCCCTTCTTTCCTGAAGTGATTTCCTGCCCCAAACATGCAAAAGATGGTGGTCCGACCTCCCCTCCCCTTAAGCCACTGAGTGGCCTCATTAAGACCAGTCGTGGTGGACATTTATCTCCAGGGAGACTTCTGTGCAGTCTGGGGCAAATCTTGTTTTTAGCTGGTGTAGACTTGTGGTCATGGAAGGAAACCGAGTGAGAAGGACCCAGGCGTGGACAAGGAGCCATCCCTGGGTTCTGGGATGATTAAATCCGATCAGATGAAAAGGTTGATGCTCAGCCAGTCCTGGGGCACAGCCGGAGCCAGGGGCTGCAGGACCCAGACCCGAGGCAAAGGGGCTTCAGGACTGACCTCTCCCCCAGGGGCACTTACTGCCTTGGGCCAGAGTGAGGGCTGCTTACAAGAGGAACTGGAACAGGGAACCTATGAGTGGGGGACGTTAGGGGGTTGAGGAGGCACTGATGCTGGCGAAAGGAGCCAGCAATGGCCCCAGGGAGAAGGGCTGCAAGGTCTAAGTTGATTTTTGGAGAACATGAGGGCAGAGGGGAGGGCAAAGACATTTAGCAGGTAGGAAACGAGAAGAGAGGGGGAAGGAACGAAATAATAGAAATAAGTTTACCCTGTCTGGCGACTAGAGGCTGACGTGGGACCCTGCGAGGGGCAGGAACAGTGACAGACAAGGCGGGCAATGCGGTCAGGTTAGGGCCGCCATCAGAGCTGCAGGGAGAATTCCTCAAGGGGACAGTACGAGTGTCCCGTGCAGCACGACTCACGTGCAAGCCAGGCTACGAAGGAATCACGCAAAGGCGCGGCTCGGAGCGGGCTGCGGGGGCCTGCAAGGGCCGCGGGCCACTGACCATTCACTCTGCGGGCCTCGGCTTGATGGGAGCGTCCCTCGGCTTGATGGGAGCGTCCCTCGGAGGAGGCCAAGCACCGGGAGGGCGCAGCCGCTCAAACCGGGCGTTCATCGCTTCTCAGCTCAGATCCCTTTTCCAGTCTTACAGTAACCCGGCCATTCCTCGTGAGACGGAAGGCCTTCTATGTGCACACAACCTCCTTTGTAGGGATCAACCAGGGGCACACGTCGGAGACACGAGTCGCTCCCCCCTCCCCTCGCCTCCAAACCGGGATCTGGGCCCAGTTAACGAGATTGGCTCCTGCTGGCTGTGAGAGGTCCTGCCCCTGGTCTCGCTGGCACAGGCGGGCTCGGCTCTCCGATAATATTATTGCTCGTGAGGGCCTCGTATGGGCTGATGCTCGTTTTAAGAGAGGAGAGCACAAGAAGAAGAAAAACAAAAGGCAAAAAGTCAGGTCCCACCGAGATTTGAACTCAGATAGCTGGATTCAAAGTCCAGAGTGCTAACCATTCCACCACAAGGCCAGCAGGTGCCTCTCCTTAACAGCCTTCTCTTGTGATAAATATTCATCATTGACCCAGCTCCTCAACCCCAGATTGTAATTTTTTCCCCATTTTCCCCCCAATAAAAGTGTACTGCCCCCTGCAGGCGTATTTTGGAAACGTGTTTCTGTTGTCTTCACGGAGCAGAGGAAGTGAAAGGAGAAATGAAACCCGGTCAGGACTGACTTCCGAAGCGAGGACAACACACTACACAAACAAGGTGTTACTCTGCTCCTCGTTGTGATTCGTGTCCTTGTACACAGATTATTAAGAAAAATCAGACTGTCTGTTGGACTGTTTGCAAGTCAGTGACTTCACGGTAGCTGTTTTGTGATGCCTGGTTGACGGACTTAAAGAAACGTGTGCTTTTCAACAAGTAGAATCGGGGAAACTGGAAATCCACATGCAAGACTGTCTCGTCCTGCAGGTGGGTCAACGCAGGCTCCTGAGGGAGGGGGTGAGAATGGGGTAGGGCAGGGAGCACAGAGAATGGAGGCAAGACAAAAATCTCTGATCAAGCCTCCGTTTATTGAGAAAATACCCACACCTTATAAAGGGTTCAAGGCGGGAAACAAGGCAGCTGACCTAGGTCGGTTGCTAGGAAACAGGGCCAAGTGATTATAATGAGTTAGGGTGGGGAAGGAACCAAAACTGCAGCTGCAGCCCAGCGCCTGAGGGATCCAAGCTGCCCTGCCTGCAGGCGGTTGATCTTTGTTCTTCTGGCAGCTTCCCACACAAGATAAGAGTTGGATCCTTACCTTATACCCTGCACAAAAGTTTGTTCAAATAGATCAACCAGGGCCTCAACTCAGGTCAGGATCTGTGGGTTCAAGCCCCGCATCAGGCTCTGTGCTGATGGCTCAGAGGATGGATTCTAGCTGTAGAAGGGTGGCCGCCTGGGGACTCATTCAGGAAGAGCTGCTCAGCCAGGAGCCCCGCAGGGCCCCGCGCCTCCTGGGTTCACGTGTGCGCACGGGAGTCCCCGGGGTAGCCGCGCTGCGGAAAGGCGCAGGATCACCAGCGGGTGCCCCTTTGGCTGGTGTGTGTAAGATTTAATAGATGGAGACAGAGATGGGAAGAAAGCCTTTATTGGGATCTGAGATTCCTGGGTGAGGTGGGGAGTGGGGAGTCGGGGAGGTCGCCCCTGATAGGCGATGGGTGGGGCGTTTTATGGGTGAGGGGTTCTGGGTTTGATCTTGGCAGGGCAGATTATCAAATAAGGGCCTTTCCGGGGCGTGGAGGGATGGAACAGGTTGCCTCAGTCTGTCTGGGTGATGGGAAGCTGGGGCTTCATGATTGGCTGCCTCCAAATGGGGCAGGACATCCCAGGTCTGCAGGTGAAGGGCCGGGAGGTCGTCTGTGCATGTGTTCTCCTCCAGCCCCCGGATAAATGGCCGCTTGGTCGCCACCTTAAGGTGACTTCCAAGGTGACTCTTCCAGTGTGGACGCGTGCGGGCATCCCCTCAGACCGCTGCGCCCACCCCGCGGGTCCCACCGCGCGTCGCCGGCA
>NC_043706.1:2682976-2708700 GCF_006229205.1 Suricata suricatta
CACCGCGCGTCGCCGGCAGGCGGGGCGCGGGGCGGCGGGTGCAGGTAAGCAGCGCCGCGGCCGCCTCGACCCTAACAGGGTCTGGGCCGGGGTCGCCCCTCTGGGGCTCCGTCCCGGGGAGGGAAGGTGCGGTGGGGCTTCCGTTGGGGGGAGGGCGCCGCGTGTGTGCATGCGTGGGAGTGCGCCCGTGGGAGCCAACCGCGCGTGAGGGGCAAGTGTACATGGGTGAGTGCTTGGTGACATGACGGTGCCGGGGGGCCAGGAGGATGGCGGTGCTGCTCCCCTGAGTCCGCTGCACCACCTGCAGCGCTGGACCAGCAACGGCGGGGGAGGGGGGAGCGGGTCGGCGGCGTGCAGGGCACCCCGAGTTGGGAAGGGGGGTTTCTTCAGCCGCAGCCGGACCGGTGGCAGAGGGTGGTCCCCGAGGGCTGGTCGGCGGGGCCACCTCGGGCCAGGTGCCGTCGTCGGGCCGGGGACCTCTCCTCCCAACCTCGCCGGGTGCTTGTCCGCCATGTAGCGTGGTCTCCTCTGAGGTCCGTTCAGGCGTCCTTATGAGAGTTGCTGTCGTTGGCTAGATTGACTTTTGACTCTGGACCTGACCGTGATCTGAAGCTGAAAACCCCAAGTGGCACCTCACTCCTTTCCCTATGAACTGACTGATTTTTTTTAATATACCCTTGTGTCCAGGGCTGACTTTCTTTCTTTTTTTTTTTTTAAATTTTTTTAATGTTTTATTTATTTTTGAGACTGAGAGAGACAGAGCACGAGCAGGGAGGGGCAGAGAGAGAGGGAGACACAGAATCTGAAGACAGGCTCCAGGCTCTGAGCTGTCAGCACAGAGCCCGACTCGGGGCTTGAACGCACGAATGTGAGACCATGACCTGAGCTAAAGTCGGACGCAGACGCTTAACCGACTGAGCCACCCAGGCGACCCCAGGGCTGACTTTCAATAGATCGCAGCGAGGGAGCTGCTGTTACATACGAAACCCTGACCCAGAAGCAGGTCGTCTACGAATGGTTTAGCACCAGGTTCCCCACGAATGTGCGTGGTGTGAAGGGCGAGGGAGCCCCCATTCCGACCGCGCCCCCATTCCTGGGATGTCCCCGGAGTGAGTCTTAATGAAGATATTTCTTCACCAAGAGGGAAAGCCTGACGTTAGAGGAGACTCACCGGTCTTGCCATCCTTCTCTCTCTGAATCTATGCAGGGAGAAAAGAACAGGAAACACACACTCCTGTCCGTTTTTATGGCTAGTGTGTTTCATCATTTTTGTGGGTTCAATGTTCCTGTTGTGAGCAGTGCTTAAGTAGAGAAGTCGGATGATGTTTTCGTAATAGAAAACCAAATTGTCCACACGCCCCTCTCTCAAAAAAACAAGAATTTTTGAAGTGAACGTTAGAATATTCCTTTAGTTCTCAAAGGTATGTGCACTGTCTAAACCCTCGAAAGTGTTTATTATAAGAAGACCACAGTCATGGGCAGTACTGACGTTAGGGCAAATATAATATTTTGTTTTGCGTTTACTATTTTACATTTCTTTTCATATAAACGAGGAAAACTAGAAATATCCATTCAGTCAGACTTTATCATGGAGAAAGGTAAATTCCCCTGTGATTGGAAAGAGAAATGTGAATCTCTATCAAGACTCTTTAGACCCACTGTAGACTCATCCTTGCCATGTACACAGAGCCAATGCGGAGGCTTCATTTTCTTTCAGAAAAATAAAAATAATTCAGCCAAAATCTTTACTTCTTAAAAATCGTCAAGCAACGCCTCGGTGGCTTGGTTGGTTGAGGCTCCAGCGTTGGCTCAGGTCATGATCTCACAGTTTGTGAGTTCCAGCCACACATCTGAGTCCCTGCTTTCAGCCTGTCAGCACAGAGCCTGCTTCAGATCCTGTCGCCCTCTGTCGTCCCCGCTGTTCGCCCCTCCCCAGCTTGTCCTCTCCACCCAAATAATTTTTTTTTAATTTTTAAAGTTTTATTTTATTTTTGAGAGAGAGAAAGAGAGAGGGAGACGGAGAATCTGAAGCAGAGGTCAGACCCTGAGCTGTTAGCACAGAGACTGACACAGAGTTGGACACAGGGCTCGAACTCCCAAACCAGGAGATCATAACCTGAGCTGGGTGGCTTAAACACCTAAGTCACCCAGGCGACCCTCCCCAAAATAAATCTTAAAAACGCTGTCAACAGGAGCTTCAGTCACTTCTTAATGTGACTGAATGGATTTCCTGTTCAGCTTTCTTGACTTAATATATTTCCCCCGAGCAGAGAAGAAGGTTTCTCGTTCAAGAAATATCTAGAACTGGGCATGACTCTTTCAGGGGGCAGAGGATGTGGTTGCCAGGTCAGGTGGCCAGGGTTTGGTCATGGCTCTGACACAGAGTGGCTGTGTCACATTGGGCAAATTCCCTATTCCCTCTAAGACTCAAGTTCTTTTTATCTGTAAAATCGGGGTAATTATAGGACCTACTATGGTATTCGTGTAAGAAGTAAATAAAGTAATACATATAAAAGCACTTTGTTCCCTGCCTGGTGCGCAGTAACCCTTCAAGAAAAGTTCTTAGTTTGACTCACCTGGGGAGGCTGCTGGGAAGTCTGTGAGCAAGGTGTCCAGCCAACATGTCCGCGAGGCTTGACGGCTCCATGTTCCATAAAGTCACCCTTAGCTCCTTACAGCTGTCAGGTCATATCTGAGCCTACGCATGGCTCTCAAATAGGACATTCCAGTCAAAGCCTTGGTAAAATAACCCGTATTTCTGATGGTGTCTTACTATAAAATGAACAGATCTTATTGAACTTAGACAAACAATTGGAATTGCCATCAAAGAAAGAATACTCACTGGGAGCGTTTGAATTTCAGACGGTTTAAGTAGAGAGAAAAGATAAATGCTTCAGGTTACAAACAAATACTTTAGGACACATCTGGATATCATAGATTTCTTAAGAGAAAGTTTCTTAATCTGGATAAGGAAACATTAAAGGAACCACTACGTTTCCCACAAGAGTCACAAAACTATTATTTTTATCAGTCCATTTGGTCCTATGTTCCTAATGTTGTTTAGCTTGAATGCAGCTTTTAGCTTGAGGTTTCGACCCATTTTAGTCTTAGTCTTAAAGATGTCAATGACTGTATTTGTCCCAAAAGTTCTTTTATAACTTTCCTTGAGGAACAAACACGTTCTGTGACAAAAATCTAAAGATCTGAGGAGAGTTCATTATGATGCACTTTGACAGAGAAAGTGACACTTAACACCTTTAGTAGTCAGGGTATTAAGTAATGACCTTATACCAAAACATTAAAACTTTAGGACCTGCATATATATTTGAGCAGTTGCAGCCTTTAGACAGGCTATACAACCTAAGGTGTATCCTTTACAACTTTTTTTTCAAGTAACTTCTCATCTTAAATAAAAGGGCCTAATTGGTCAAAGGACTTCTCTACCATTTGAATACTGGAAAATTTGTTTAAAACCTTAGGAAATTATAAACATATTCTAAGTAGAATTACAGGTTATGACAAATCTCAAAACTCCATTTACTAAACCAAAGTGGCAGTCAAACATCTCAAAGGCTGCATAGCAAAACCTAACTCTTTCAACCTCAGGGAAGGTTGCTGGAGCCTGCTTCAGATTCTGTCTCTCCCTCTCTCTCTGCCCCTCCCCTGCTTGCTCTCCGTCTCTCTCAAAAGTAAACAAACAAACTGAAATTGTTTTCCTTCCCCTCCCTTTTTTAACTATTCACATTAGTTATTTTGTTGGTCTTTTGAACATTCAGGGAAATCTTCCTCCTCATTAGAAACACACAGTTGTCACGATAGCATGTATTACATCATAAGTCCCATCCCACTTTCTCCTTCCTTCTCCTTGGCCATAGAGGAAGCCAGAAGAAAAAAGCCAGGTTAATTTCTACATTTTAGATGCATAAAGCTGAGCCTCAGCCAGGGCAGAGCTGCCTTCCTGATGATCAGAACAATCCCATGGCTCTCTCATCCCTCTCTCCCAGACACCATCGATCCTTCAGGGACCCCTGGACTGGCTGGCGCACGACTCCATCAAACTAGGAAGCTGGGTTCTTCTGTATTTGAAAGTCCTGCCGGCCAGTGAGCACGTTTCTGGTGAGAGGTTCTCTTGGGGCCTTTAAGGCCATTTTCTCCTGATGCAGCTGTGATTTCTCCACAAATTCCATCTGAGAACGAAATCTGCAGGACGAGTGGACAGAAGAAGAAATGGTCAGCTCTCAGGTAAGCATGGTGTGCCAGCTTGGAGGCCGTGTCCTCTTCCCTCTCCACTTGGGGGGATTTCGAAATCGCAAATGTGGATTTCTGTATTTGTGATGTTTCTGCCTCATGTTTCACCTAAGTTTTCAAACCTTCTCAGGAATGATATTCAAGGTTAGGTCTTTAGACATAAAGTCCTGAATGTATTGCAAACATTCCCTTTAGGACAAATCCCAAGGGGGAGGCGTTGAGTCCAAGATTCATGTTGCTGGTGGGTTCTGGTCCTGGGATTTCACTCAAGGAGAACTGTTCTTCAGTATTTCGCCTTAGACCAGGTTTAAGAAAATGAAAGATGTCTGTTTCAGCCCTGGCAGGCGGGGCGGTAAAGTCTCGGGTTCCTGAGGGAGGGACTAAGAACAGGGCAGGGCCGGGAGCACAGAGAGTGAAGGCAAACCAAGAGTTTCTGTTCAAGCCTCTGTTTATTGAGAAAAAATCCACACGTTAAATAAGGTACAGAGCGGAAGCCAAGCAGCTGGCCTAGGTTGGTTGCTAGGTTACAGAGTCAATTGATTAAGGCTAGGTAAAGGAGGAACCAAACTAAAGTGTTTAGCAAGCGCCTATTGGCTACCACCACCCTGCCTGTAGGCGGTTGATCTTTGTTCTTCTGGCTTCTCCTGACCGAGAGTGGCACTTCCCTGCCTATTTTTGTAATTCAGGTAACTCCCCTCAGGGAATGACATTTCCTGCCAGTAAACTGCCCAGCAGCTGAATCTTTGCAGCTTCCCACAGAAAGACACAAGGCTTCCAGCTGCTTAGGAAGCCTCGTAAGCATATGAAAGTCCTTCTGGAGGCCCCCTCTTTTGCCTTTCTCGCCCCCAGCTGCCCCGTATTATATGACCACTCTTGACAACCCCATTGTGGCCCCTGGTGCCCACACGTCCTCTCCTCCTGGTAGAATAAAACTACCTTCTTGCAGCAAGAAATAAATGCAGAAATACACAGGGTGGATATGAGGCCCAGAAGAATTTGGAACGTTAAGAAAGCAGGGTTGGGGGTGTAAGGATGCAGGTCTGAAACTGACTCCATGAAACAATAGAAGGACACACATTGCCCAAGCTAAAGGGACCACCCTTGTAACTTTCTAAGGGCAGGCCTAAAGATGGAGGCTAAGACTAGTCACACCCTACGTGAGGGTCCTGGGCCCACTATGTGATTGGTCAATACTCTAAATATTGTGATTGGGTCCCGCCAAAAGTAACAAATACTCTAGGCAATGTGAATGGTTAAACCTGCTGTCAATAATATTGTATAATAATGATTGGATCACTGTATTTCCTGTAACTCCCCCTTCCCAAACTCATAAAAGCCCTACCCTGCCTTTGTTCAGGGCTCACTCCATGTGGATCCAGTGTGGTTTGACGTCTGTGAGCCCAAGTTTCGGCCAGCCTAAACTCGTAATAAAGCCCTTTGCTTTTGCATGCGTGATTCGGTCTCCCTGGTGTTCGCTGGATCTTTGGGGCGATATTAAAATCTGGGCATAACATATGGGGGTTCTCCCAGGATATCCACTCCTCAGAGCTCCTGGGACCCCGACACGTTGGGCCTAACCACCGGCTGGTGAGTGCACTCATTTCTTGCCAGACTGTGTCTAAGTCTTGTTTGTCTGGTCAGTTCTTTGTGTGTGCGGGCCCTTGTGCACGGGGCCTAGCAGGAGGTGGCCGAAACGACCTCCGTGGGGTCCCAAAGGAGCCAGGTGGACGCGCCGTGTTAAAGCTTGGGACCGTGGGTGCCGAGAGACGCCTGGCCCCACTGGGGAGGAAGGCAGGTAGAGAATAAGTCCTCGTGAAAGACCGAGGCAAAGTGTGATTCCTCCTTGGTGAGGGGTGGCCGAAAGGACCCCATTGTGTGTAAAAGTCCGGAGAGGGTTTCGGCCCCCTGGCGTTTGTTGAAGCCCAGGGGGCCAAGGGAGGCAATTGGAGTTTGACTCCCTTGGTCCAGGGGGTCCCCACTGGTGGCAGCAGTGTGACCCCTTTAGGTACAGGGGAAGACTGGGGCAGGTCTTCTCTTGTCGGACGGACTCCAGAGGATACACGGGTGAGGGCAGGTTCCATGGCTCTGGTGTCAAAACGGCCTGCTGGCAGGGGGAGACTGGGGCTGGAGTAAGTCAGTCTCTTGCCAGGAATCTAGTGGCACTCTGGAACAGGTCGTACACGGGCGGTGCAAAGGAAAGCTGGGTGCCCTTGGCTTGGCCATAGAGCCAACTTGTGTCTGTCTCTTTGTGCATCTGTTTATGGTGTGATATGTTTCTGTGTGGTTTGTTTGTATAAGTCCTCAGGAGGGAAACAAAGTGTTTGAACTCCATGGGCAAGCGGTGTTACCTGTTCACATTCGCGGAGGTACGAGTGGCAAGTGCGGCATCTGTTGGAGATACAGATGTAGGTAGGGCACTCACTTGCGTTTGTGAAAGTTTTGAGGGAGGGTTCCAGTCCCGTGGTGCTTGCAGGGACCCCAGAGAACAGGAAAAGACTGGGTCCTCTTGTCTATCTGTTAGGAATCCTGCTGGTGGCAGCAGCAGGGTTTCATTTCTGTTGGAGACACTTGTGTATACCTCTCTGTGCATCTGTTTGCTGTGCATGTTTGTCTAAGTCCTCCACGGGATGGGAGGCAAAGTGTGAGTCCTCGCCAGGATGAAGGCGAAGTGTAATTATGTGTTTGCTTTGCGTCTAAGTGTAATTTTGTTGTGACACTGACGAGGACATGGGACAATTTACTTCAAACCCCTAGATCTTTTTTGCAGGAACAAACGGCTGACCTTCAACATTGGATGGCTAGAAGATGGAACCTTCGAACCCTGGTTAAAATCCTTTCTCCTAGGATCCTAGCTAGCGGCCAAGAAAATTACTGCTGCCTGAGAAACCAAAAGTATTGGAGCTCTTCAGTAACATTTCTGGCTTCCCCTCCCTCTCTTTGTTTCTGCACCACTTGGGTGTGATATGCCTCATTGTCTCCTCCCAGCCTCAGGGGCTAAGAGCAAAAGGCACTCCCAGGGACAGCTAGGTTTTGGGAGCTGGGGAGGCACTCTTGTTTTTTCTGCCATCCTGAAAATGGCGCCAGTAATCTGTAAAAGTCACCTGTTAGAATGTCCGGAGGTAAGCTAGTTTATCATCTGAATTTTAAATGTACATGTGCTTTTGTCTGGGGTATTATCTGTAAACCTGTTTTGTGGCCACTTCTGTACTTGTTTGTCCAGTTGTTATTGTCATTGTTTTTGGTCCTGTCTGGAAAGCCTATGGGAGGAAATGTAGTAACCTCTGGTGTGTATGTGAGGGTAAATGTGCGGTCTGGCTCGCCTGCCGAGTTCGAGTCTGTGGCTCCACGGGTGAGCATCCTTAAGATCCTGAAAAGCCCACGGGACTGTGCAGAGAAGGAGACCTTATTGGTCTGAGATAAAATCATAGGGGACCCTGACTCTGTGTTCCTCTGCCTTGTAGAGTGAGGGCTTCTCCCTTACTCATTTCCCAGGTTAACAGCTAAAAGTTTAAAACCGAAAATTCCTCCTCCTCTGCCCTTCTTGTTCTCCCTTCCCCCATTCTTTCTTCTGTACCACCTGGGTGGGGAGAGGCCAATCTGCATAAATTGCCTGAGGCAACGGGTTCTTCCTCTGCCTTAGGTGAGAAGAAACAAAGGACTGCAAAAGACAGGTTTTTGCATCAAATTTCCAGGTCAAAATTAGCTAGGGAACAAAGTGTCTCCCATGGCTCATTCAGTGTTTGAATTAATCTAAGTCTGTTGGCTTGCTTGTACCTGGGTTTAATACAGTTCAAATAAGTTCCTGTTAAGTAATAGTTAATTTGGTCTGTCTCAGTTTTCATGGGTAATTGTTAAGGTTTTGCTTTAATAAATTAAGATTGAATTGATTGGCTGTCTAATAAGATAAAAACTAAAAGCCACAACTAGTGATTGGTATAAGATGAGGTCTGTAGTTGCTTGTGCTTTTTGGCTTGTGGCAAAACAACTGGGGATATTTGAAACTGTTAGAAAGCTGCTTTGTACTTAATTGGTTTATAAAATTACCATCTAAAAAAGTTTTGGCTACTAAGCCTTCATTGGGAGACTAAGGTTTCTAAGAGGTAAAATTCTACTAAGTGTAATTCAGACTGATGGGGGAAAAAAAACCCTATATGCAGGAAATTGGGGATATGTAAGAAAAATATAAAATATAAAAGTACATTTTTGTTGAGGGTAAGAGAAAGTAATTTTGTCTTCGATGAGACTGGTTGTTTGTAGAGAAATGGCTTTAGGGAAAAAGTTTAAAGGCAAAGGAAAATTGCCAAAGTGTCCTGTAGGGAAATCATTGAAAAAAAGTTTTATGTGTGAGGTTGAGATGAATAGAATATTAAAGGTATATTGGTCTAAGGTTGAAACTCTGCTTTTCTCTTTCAAAAGACAAGTTTTTCCAAACCTGTGGTTTGCTCTTGTTAAGACTATGTAAATGAAGGGGTTCTCTTTTGTTAAAAAGACAAAAGGATTAGGTTCTATCTTTATCAGGTCTTTGATTGCTTAGTTAAAACTTCTCTGAGGTTACAAAAGTTAGGTTTTGCTGAAGGATCCCAAAGGCAAATAAGATCTTTTATTGCCACTTTGGTTAAATAAATAGAGTTTTCAGATTTGTAACAATTTGTGATTCTATTTAGGATGTGCTTTGTAATTTCCTGAGGTTTTAACAGATTTCTCAGTATTCAAATGGTAGAGAAGTCTTTTGACCAATTAGGCCCTTTCATTTAGGATGCCAAGTTACTTAAAAAGCACTGTTGTGTAGGTTATATTATATGGGTAAATGCTGCAACTGCTCAAATATATGTGCAGTCCCTAAAGTTTTAATGTCTGGGTATAAGATCATTACTTAACACCTTTAGTAATCAAAATGTTAAGTGTCACTAAATGTCTTCCTCAAAGTGCATCATAATGAACTCCTCAGATCTTTAGATTCTGTCACAGAACGTGTTTCTTCGTCAAGGGAAGTTGTAAAGAGGAGTTTTGGAACAAATGCAGTATTAGACATCTATTAGGTTAGTACTAAAATGGGTAGAAACTTCCAGAGCTAGAAGCTGCGTTGAAGCTGAACAAAAATTAGAAATATGAGAAATTATAGTTTTGTGATCAAGATTATAAAACTTTCTGGTGAGAAATCTGTGACAGTCAGAACCGTTATAAAGTATTTTTTGTCTAGAGCGTTTATCTTTTCTCTCTACTTAAACCGTCTGAAATTAAAAAACTCAGTGAATATTTCTTTCACGGCCATTACAATTGTTTGCATAAGTTCAATAAGAATCTGTTCATGTTATAGTAGGACACCATTGGAAATACTGGTTGTTTGACCAAAGCTTTGACTGGAATGTCCTATTTGAGAGTCAGGCATAGACTCAGATATGACCTGACGGCTTTGAGGAGCTAAGGTTGACTTTAGGGAACATGGAGCCATAAAGCCTCGCAGACATGTTGGCTGGACACCTTGCTCACAGGGTTCCCAGCAGCCTCGCCAGGGGAGTCAAGAAGGTCACTTCCTGGCAGGTGCAGGGACCTCAGCATATGTTGGGAACCTCGGGAAGAGGAGTCTGCCCAATTTAACAGGTATTGCAGGCCTATCTGATGGAAAGTGCTGGCTTGGCTCAGCTTCTGGCCCAGAGCGGCTACTAAAAGTTCAACCTGGAGATTCCTTATAAAGGGACCCAGCAAAGCACACTTTTAAAAAGTCCTTATGAACAATATGTATTCTTGCTGAGCTTATGTAAATAATTAGGCCAGGGTTGTTTAGGACAGACTTGTTCCACCAATGCATTGGTCTCGATTTGGCTATTTCTGATAATGGAGGTTTTTTTAGAGAGCAAAACTGTTTCAGCAATGCACTACTGTAAATGTAGTTCTAGTTCTGAGTATTTTTAAATATTTCTTGTTGGATCTCAGGCTTGTTAGTCTGTGAGGATATTTAAAATGGGGGTCACGCCTTTCCAAAAGACTTAAAGGTATTCACAGGTATCAACTAAACAAAAAGTTCAGCCCCTATTAAAGTTTCAGGTATCTCTCTGGAGATAAGTGGACCGACTCAGAAAAAAACCCTCAACCTGGTGAGGTGATCCAGATCCAGTCGATCAGCTTGAACTGATCTTCAAAAAGACTCTTGACTACAGGGATCTCCAGCCTTGCCCCAGCCACACCCCAGAAGCTGGCTGGTCTAGCACAGCAGAAGCCTGAGGAATCATCGGTCCAGTAAAATAAACTGTCCTGCCTCTTTGCCATCAGACTGGCAAATGTTGCCCCAGAAAGCTGGGGAAACAGCAAAAGTTCTTGATTGTGCTAACCTTCCTCTTAATGGATAGGATGTTCTGTTGGCATTAATTGCCTCTAATCTGGGCATGGGATTTCTATTAGGCAAAAGATTAGGGGGGCTTCGCCTCTACTGCCAGACTCTAATGAGGGGTCCTCAAGTGGCCACTAGGTGGCCCACCAATTTGGCTAAGGTTAGTAATGTAAAAAGAATCACGGAGGCGTGTTGCACCTATACGCCCAGGTTCCTGAACAAATTGGCTGTCATTCCTGCTTTTGTAAACCAGGCAGTGCCAGATATTAGAAACACTAAAAGAGACCCTTACCAAATTAACCATGGAGACTGGCAGAAATTGGCTGAAGTCTCCTCCCCTTTGCCCTTTATAGGGTAAAAATTCCCCTTACACCAAAGAGGACTATGCTAGATCTTAGGGGAATAATGTTACTTCTATGCCAATAGCTCAGGAATTGTACAGGATAGTCTAGCTGTGGTTCACGGCCCCCACAAGAGAGGAGAAGAGCAAGGAGCCAAAACCAAAATTGGTATACTTTTAACATTTGGCTCTTGTATCATTGATAAAATCATAGCATTAGTCAAAGAGCAGGTAAATGCTATTCTGTTAATGGTCTTAAGAGCATGTAGCCTTAAACCAGAACAATGGTAACATAGATGACCCAGGATTGGGTCAGTTACAAGACAGAGCGGAGAATGTAAGAATGCAGGTCTGATTCAGGTTTCCCCTCTGACCTTGAAGGCCAGCTAACATAACTAACATTTCTGGGGGTGGGCCTAAAGATGGCAGGTTAAGACTAGTCACGCCCTACCTGAGGGACCTGGGTTCACTCTGTAATTGGTTAAAGTTACAGTCAGTGATGTGATGCTATATTGATTGGACCCCTGTACCTGTGTCACAATTTCCTGTAACTCCCCCTTCCCAAATTCTTAAAAGGCCCTGCTCCGCCATGTTTGGGCTCGCTCCCCATGGATCCAGTGTGATGTTGAAGTCAGCCTGAGTTTACGCTGGCCCAGCCTAAATTCATAATAAAGCCCTTTGCTTTTGCATGCGTGATTCGGTCTCCCAGGTAATCTCTGGGTTTTGGGGGGGATACTAAAATCTGGGCATAACAGGGGTGGTGGTCTTTCTTGAAACTGTGAAAAAGATACTCTGTTTAAAACACACTAGAGATTTTGGACTCCGGCTCCACCGCGGAACGTTGGGAAGACCTGTGGCTCGGCCCGAAGGCACCCCCACCCAGCTAGCCCCGTGTCCGGTGCTCGCGGTTGGCGAGCCGTGTCCCGGACTCCACGGCCATGCCGGCGGCAGCGGGGGCCAGACCAGTGTCGCGCACCGCCCTGGAGCTCAAGCGCTGGCGCCCCTGAAGCTGCGGGAGGGGGGCCGCCACCGGACCGGCTGGAGAGCAAGGTGGCAGTGGCTGAGGGCGCTGCGAGGCTGGGCTGCTGCGGGGGGGTGGCGGGGTGGAGGGGCGGCGGGGCGGGGCATTGCGGGATGGCGGGGAGGAAGGCGGCCGCCGGGGTGCAGATGGGGCGCGGGATTGGGGCGCTCTGCGGGCATATAGACCGCCGCGGGGTCTCCTGAAGGGCGTGGTGGCCGGGACCCCACGAAAGAAGCTTGAAGTCCGCGTTTGCAAGAGAGAAGACGGCACTTGGCCGCAGCGCCTGCAGCACGAAGCCGGACTCCAGTCAGGGCGGTGGACGCGGCAGCTTTGGGTCAGATCTAGATGTTCCCGGGCGACTGCTAGACGCCGAGCACCTGGACGGCCGCGCTCTGGGATTCTGCAGTCCGGCAGCTCGGAGGAGGGGGCTGTGTTCGTGTCCTTTGCTCTGTTTGCTTGTGTCTTTTTTCCAGACGTGTAATGTTTTCTGTGGCGTGTAGACTGGTGCACATCGTGTGAAGTGTCTGGTGAGCACCCTAGATTGGAGGGTGAGTTCTAGGCGCTGAGTCTTGGTGAGTTTCAGGGAAACCTTGTTGATCCTGTCGCGCATTTCAGGAGCTTCTGTGCCACAGCTGCGGGGACATCCGCATGGCCTGGAGGGTGTGGGGAGCCTGGCGTGACCGTCGTCCAGGCTTGGAGGACACCCGGCCCAGGTCCTCAGAGCAGAGGTCTCGCTCGTCATAAAATCCATTTGCCTGGAAAATACTCGTTGAAAGCCAGTTCTTAGAGTCTTTGTGCAATTACCAAAGCCATAGAGTTGGCCAGGAAAAGATGAGATTAATAAATTTCTTTTCTCAACGAAAAAAAAAAACATACTAGACATGACAGGACATGGAAACAGGTGTCTCCATGTGGCGTTTCCTCTATGAGATGGCGGTTCCCAAATAAGGGTTTATGATCCTGAGGACGCCGAGGGCATGGGCGGTGAACAGAAATCACCTGTGGCAGAATAAGACCCTAGATTTCTGAAGAACCCTCCAGGGTGTGGGGGCAGGACAGCAGAGGAGAGGCTGCTGCCAGGAGGCAGTGAGTTGGGGCTGAATTTGCAGGGGGAAGATGAGGAGGTATGGGGACTTAAGGAATTTGCCCTTATTTGGTAATTCTGCCTGGTTGTAAGTAGCTGTTAATTAGTTAGTTAGGGCCTATACATGTTTTGTGTGGGGTCCCCTGCTGGCCTGCATCTCTTCAGCCAGGTGGTCCCTGTGGGCCCCCCTACAATCCATTGCTCAAACCTGTTTGCCTCAAAGCAGCCTCTACTGACATGATATGTGACGAAACTTTGTATAAATCCACTGAATGCTCGTCATTAGATGGATAATCTGATTGAACAGAACACAAGAGTGATCATGCGTCTTTCGATGTGTCTTCATAACAGAATTTGCTTTAGTATAGTTCCGGTTCGCTTCTTGCATTGGCTCGGTGCTCTCTGCCAGATGTCTCCCCTGTGACGTTGATCTTCCCCCACATTGTCCCTAAAGCTCTTCGATTTACTCAGCAGGGTTGAGAAACCATCACATTTCACCTGAAAGTTTCTTTCTTCAGGGTTGCTTTTTGCTTGTGGTTTTTGATGAGGAGAGCAAAGGCAAAAGAAATGTAGCTTGAAATGAGTTTCCTTCCACCGTGCACCCAGTGCTAATGGAATGTCATACTCTGTCTGTCTGACAGATTTAACAACAAAATAAACATTTCGGTCCTAGAGCAGCTATGTGTTCCTCGAGGAAGGGCATGTTTGCATGTCTCAGGTGTGTATCATTGAGCTGCAGGTGTAAGGAGATTTACTTGAGGCTGCATGTCTCTTGACCTTGTGTCCCTCGTCATTTCCCCCTTGACCCTTACATGTTTGAGGTTGTCAAAGATAGAAGGTCTCATCTTCTATAACTTCTTCCGGCCCAATAAGGGCATAGAGACGCTCCTACCTCTGAGTGAAGGTTGGTCAGGTGAGAATTTAGTAGGAATTAGGAAAGGCTAAAGCAGCTGTCTTTACAGTTGCTAATATATGGGAGTTTCCTTGAGTAGAAAGAACCATCTGTCCCCTTGAAGTTCTGCCACTGAAGGAGTCTCATCACCAGGTGGAGAGGAAACAGCAAAACATGACAGAATATGTAAGAGAAAAACAGGCAAAGAAGCTTGTATTTTACCGCACACTCTGGTCACAGAAATACACTTTTCTGTACTGCTTTATAGTTTCAGAAAGAGAAGAGCAGAATCACATGATGACAAATTTGTGTGTCTGAAAACCCTCACATCTAATAAGAGTCCAAGAAGAAAGTACTGCAAGAGGGGCTGTCACACAGAGGAAAACTGATTTCCAGCCAATAGTGAGATCAGGAGGAATACCGTCCAAATAAGACACTCACAGATCAAGGGTGTGTGTCTGTTTGAGGGGGGAAAATGTTTCGTTTTATTTCACATTCAGTGTATATTTAGGAAGTGGAGCCTTGTCATCTTCTGTGGAACTGGACATAAGGGGGCCCATGTGCCTGAGGAGACACCTCTATACATACTTTGTGTCTTTTCTAAGCCAGGTTTGTGCTCCTCCTTGGGTGGAGATTTTGATATTACAAGGAGGTCAAGGTAACTGTCCTCACTGCATGAGTCAACTCCATCATCCACGTGCACAGGGATGAGTCAGGGGCTAACCTCAAAGTGAGACTGCCCAAGGGCCGGGATTACATTTTGTTGAATGTTTTCTGTGTCCATCACAGGAGACTGTGTCCATAGGGTGTTTTGACAGAAGGAAAAGATAAGTGAGAAAAAGGAGGTTAAGTAAAATGAGGGACACTGGTCAGTGGGTACAAGCAGGTGAGCAGTGAGGGTCAGTTCTTGGAGTCTGCCTGGTGTAGTCACTGCCTCTCTCATCGTAGGTACCATTGTGAACACTGCCAATGGCCACTGGATCACTCCGGTATTTACTGCAGGGACAGCTGACCTTCCGGGACATGGCTCTAGAATTCTCTCAGGAGGAGTGGGAATGCCTGAACCACAGTCAGCGGGAACTGTACGCGGATGTGATACTGGAGACCTATGGGCACCTCCTCTTCTTGGGTGAGGATCACTCCTTCCAGATTTCCAAACCACACTCGGGGTTTTGTTCTGTCCTTTAAAGACTCTTACGTGGAAGCTCCTGTTTGCACGACTGGAATCCGGATCCCTGCAGTCAGGGAAGAATGTTAGGATTTGTAGATGGACGGAAATACCTCATGACGATTCCTTTCCAGCTTCAGCCTCCCTTTTTGTCAGGTGCCACCATCATTTCTGTCAGTTCATAGCAATTCTAAACGCTGAGTGGCATAGGATGGTACTGCCCATATCTCAAAGTCCAGTTTTTCCTGCTTATTGTATCAGTGTCATTGGAAGGGAGGTCATGATGGGAGTATTTGTACCTCCTCCTGCAGGTCCTGAACAGGCTCCCTCTGCGGCAACAGCGTTTGGGAAGTCAGTTTTTAGAATTCTGCCATGTCCTCTCTGGTCAACTGAGTACAGTGCTGGTTTGAAAGGTCGAGTCTCCAGCAATAATTATACTCCTGTTTTCTGAATAACAGGTCTCCTTGTATCGAAACCAGACCTGGTCATCTTTTCGGAGCATGAGAAGGAGCTGTGGGGTGTGAAGAGACAGGAGACAGTAGCCTCCCACCCAGGTAGGTGGGAAGGAAGCAGACGACGAGGTGAGGTGCCAGTGTGAAGGGGGAAGATAGAACTTGAAGTGTAGTTCAAGGAGCTGTCCTTGAATGGAAAATCTTTTGTGAAGCCCCATTTTATGTCTTTCCCGCTCACAGAGGGACATCTGCTATCTGATATGTTAATTTCTTTGATTCTGCAAGGACACTCTTTCAGCTCCAGTGCAGGTCACCCCCCCCCCCAGTGAAGCTCTCCATAATATGAGAGCTTCTCCACTGCTTTGAGAGCCCCAGAGCGTATTTCTGTATTTGGAGGAGCTCTGCCATTTCTAAATTCCATTTGGCTTCTTGTAACACGTGTGTCGGCGTCGTAGTGGGCATACTGGGGTTTGATGCAGAAATCCCGGGAACACTGGAGACAGAGATCACAGGTTTTCTGCTTTCTGCTTGCCAAAGTCATAGAGGCTTTAATCATAACTGTACAATATGAGGCTCAGAAATTTCAAAAGATCACAAAACATCTCCCTCAAATGACAAAATCCAATCTTTTATTTCCAATCAGAACTTCATCTGACTTTGTATTAACTGAAATTTGAAATTTCCACTGTGTGTCCCGTTGCTCAATGGGGAAATAATTTAATGTATCTCTGTGTATCCTAGGAGTTCTGCATATGAATGCCATAAGGGACCCAGAACATTTAGAAGTTGGAACTCACAGCCTATAATAATGTCTCAGTGGTTATCCTATTTTACTCTAGGATTTTCATCATTTAATCATTTTGTCTTGTACAGTAGTAAGGTCTTGTCCCTTTTTCATATGTGTTTTCACTTTGTGATATGTTGTATATGAGACATACCTCTGATGGTTTTGAATCCAAAGTTCTATCTGACATGAGGAAGTGCCTTATATGAAATCAGATAGAGGGGGTCCTGCGTGGCCCAGTCGATAGAGCATTGGACTTGGGCTCAGTTCGTGATTTCACATTGGTGAGTTTGAGCCTAGCACGTGGCTCTCTGGTGTCTGCGTGGAGCCCACTGTAGATCATCTGTCCCCTCTCTCTTTGCCCCTCTGCCGCTTGTGGGATATCTCTCTCTCTCTCAGCAATAAATAAAACGTTAAGAAAGAAAAAAAGGAAGTGAGGTAGATAATTAGGAAAATTAGATATATATAACAAAAGAATTATTCATGAATGTGATTTTACTTCAGGAAAAAAATCACAAGACTATTCTTCTAGTCCCCTCAGAATATGTCTGAATTTCATCCCGCATATTTATTAGTTTATAAGGTGATTCTCAGGACATTTTGCAATGTTGGCAATGTTCCTGGATTTAGAAAGGAAAGGGTTTTTTTTTTTTAGGCAGTTAAGTTCTAAGGCATCGATTATACCCTTGCCCTCTATGTAAGGGGAGGAATATATTAAGAGAATAGTGCCTTTTTAATGCCTTTTAATTTCTTATTTGTAAAATCTTTCAGTAGAGCACTTTGTTTGATTTTAATGAATAACTTTCCTGTTTTACTGTCAACGAAGTCAGGCCGTCATTTCAGTGCTCCTCGTTCGTGGGTACATAGTAACAGTGAAAATTGTAGTTATATGGTAGGTTTCCTTTGAAAGGATTAATCTCTTTTATGTAGACTCTGGGGGAGTAAATGTGGTCTTCTGGTTCTGCATTCTATGACACTGTGCTTTCTTTTCTATGGACCGTCCTGCACGTTAGTTGTAGTTTCACGTACCTGTGTAGTGTGTTACAGGATGCCGGTGTTCATCTAGGACACGTTAGGGCCTTGTGAGTTTACGTCAAGTGTGAATCAGCCATGCCCTTTACCAGTAAAATTGTGTATGTATTGCTTTGCATAAATGTTATACATACATATTTGCTCCTCATCTTTTTTCCATCTTCCATAGTTAGTGCTCAGTGACTGTTTTATCATGTCTAGGTGAATCATCATAATGATACACTAGTCATGTCTTGGTGAGTCATCATAACAGACCATTAACTTCATCATGTATTTATTGGTGACTTTATAGTCTCCTTGCCTGAGAGAATTACTCTTGTGAATTGAAAGTAATTTTTCAACATTCTGTACCTCCAGGGTGCCTGGAGGACGCGGTCTGATAAGTATCTGAGTCTTGATTTTGGCTCAGGTCATGCCCTCAAGGTCGTGAGATTGAGCCCTGTGTCAGGCTTGGAGCTGAGAATGGAACCTGCAGGAGATGTTCTCTCCCTCTCCTTCTGTCCTCCCACAGCTCTCACCTGCACACGGTCTCCCTCTGTCTGTCTCTCAAATAAATAAATAAACAAATAAATAAATAATTCTGCACCTCTGTACCAAATTTAGATATTTTATCCTTAATTGTACTCATACCCACGACATGCTTTGGTACCATTCTCATTAACTTTTCTGTCTTCTGTAGCTTTTTTTTTTTTTTTTTGCAGTTTACATAGATGTTACTTTAAACACCTTAAAATTAAAGGTAAAAGGCCATATTAAACTGATACTCTCAGGGGTGTCTGGGTGGCTCAGTCGGTTAAGCCTCTGACTTCAGCTCAGGTCAGACCTCACGTTCGTGGACTCGAGCTCTGCATCCGGCTCTGTGCTGACAGCTAGCTCAGAGCCTGGAGCCTGCTTCAGATTCTGTGTCTCCTTTTCTCTCTGCCCCCCCCCTCCCATGCTCTGTCTCTCTCTGTATCAAAAATAAATAAAACATTAAAAAAATAAACTGATACTTTATGTTGCATTCAAAATTATCCTACTTACCAGCTCCAGCCCTGCTCCCACGTTAAGTTACGGGTTTCACTAACTCCCTTTCACTATATACTTTATTACCTAGATTAATGACTTTGTGTTTTTTTTAAATTTGTCTGTGAGGGGCCTTGGGCGGGTTAGTCAATGAAGCATCCAATTCTTGAATTTGCCTGAGGTGATAAGGTCACAATTTAGGAGATGGAGCCCCATCCTGGTCTCTGTAGTGACTGCCTGTAGCCTGATAGGGATTTTCTCTCCCTCTCATCTGCCTTCACTCTCTGTATCTCTCTCAATAAACTAACAGATATTATTTTTTAAGTTAAAAAAAAACAGGGAAATCAGGCTTAGCAGTGAACAGCACGTTGGAAGTACAAAAGAAGGACTTTGTCACCTAGAAGACGATAAAGATAAAAATAATGAATCTAAGCAAAAGACAGGAGAAGAATCATACAATAGTATTGACATAGGGAACTCAGAGACTCCATCAAATGTAACAATATTTCTATTATGGATGTCCGCAGAAAATGAGAACAGAAAACAGAACATTTATTTCAAGAAATAATGGGAGAAATCTTCCATGTTCCTGGAGGAAAACAGACATCCATATCCAGGAGTATCAAAATGGCAAAAACAAACAACAATAACAACAGCAAAAACGCAAACAAAGAAAACTATTTGCTGCCTTTAGGAGACTCATTTAGACATAAAGACACCTGCAGATTGACCTCGGGGAAACTGGAAAACACCTAGCATGCAACTGGATGTCAAAAGAAAGCTAAAGTGGCAAGACTCCTCAGACGACCAGACTTTGTTTTTGTTGTTGTTGTTGTTCATTCTACTTGGTGTCCGAGGAATGCTGGCCTCACAGGATCCTTTTTTTTTTTTAATGTTTTATTTATTTTTGTTACAGAGAGAGACAGAGCTTGAGAGGGGGAGGGGCAGAGAGAGAATGAGACCCGGAACTGGAAACAGGCTCCAGGCTCTGAGCTGTCAGCCCCGAGCCTGACACGGAGCTGGAACACACGAACATGAGATCTGACCTGAGCCAAAGTGAGAGGCCTAACCGACTGAGCCACCCAGGTGCCCCCTCACAGGATACTTTTGAATATGTTTCCACTCTTTCACTATTTGTAGGATTTTGAATAGATTATCTTTAGTTATTAATTTTTACATGCCAGAATTGAGAAACAAATGCATGTGATCTTGGGCCTTTATGTGTCGAGAGATTTTTTTTTATTTTTATTTTGAATTCAACTTTATTTTTCTTATAGGTCTAAGAAGATTTCTGAATTCTGGGTTTAAGACTCCTATTTCAATCCTAGCTTTGTGCATTTTTAGGCATTAAGTGGAAATCTTTTTTTTTTTTAAGTTTCTTTCTGTGAGAGAGACAGAGTATGAGCAGAGGAGGGTCAGAGAGAGAGGGAGACACGAAATCCAAGCAGGGTCAAGTCCCGGAGCTTGAGCACAGAACCCGACTCAAGGCTCAAACTCACTAACCTTGAGATCAAGACCTGATCTGAGAGGTGCCTGGGTGGCTTGTTGGTTAAGTCTCTGACTTTGGCTCAGGTCAGACCTCACATTTGTGGGTTCGAGTCCCACATCAGGCAGCTAGCTCAGAGCCTGGAGCCTGCTTCCAGTTCTGTGTCTCCTTCTCTCTCTGCCTTTCCCCCTCTCATGCTCTGTCTCTCTCTGTATCAAAAATAAATAAAAGCATTAAAAAAAAACGAAACACCTGATCTGAAATCAGACGCTTAAGTAACTGAGCAACCAAGCACCCCAGTGGATTTCTTTCCTAGGTTTTCACTTGACAATATATCATTGTATATGTAGTTGAAGGATTCCTAGTTTTGCTCTTCTCCTAAATTGGATATTCCTTTCAATGTTAATGGTATTTTTTATTCTGATCTCCATTTTATTCACGTCTTTTTTTCTTTCTAAATAAAATAATTTCATATGTTGCTTTGCTATTTCTTCCTTTACTAAATTTCAGCTGTCTTCCTTTTCTAGTTCCTTTTGGTACCATGATATTTATATGAATGTTTTCCTTATCTGAAGCATTTATAGCATTAAAAAATAGAAAAATTGGAGGTCGTAAAAAACGTAGCAGAAATAATACAAGCATTGACGAAAATAATACAAAAGAAACGTGAGGATTCCTTAGGGTTTTCTGTAGATCTTGTCATCTCTGATCTGAGTTACTTTTCATAGTTTCTGGCCTCTTTTACAGGAGTGTGTTCCTTTGATTTAGTAACCTAGTAATGCTGGTACCACAGAGAGTATTTGCACATATTCCCTACTCTTCACTCCTCGGGAATACTTGTGGCGATACAACGTTCTTTTCCTGAACTGTTTCAATGATCCAGTGACATGATCAGACATAGGACTTTTCCTTCATTGGAGTTAGTTTTTTCTCTGCTTGTTTGTTGTGTTTATTTTTCTCTTCCCCTTCAACCTTCTTCCTTGTTGGCAGCAGTGATATTTTTTAATGATGGAGGATAGTTGGCTGTACCATGTTTTGATTTTGTTCTCATCTATTGGTGTCAATTCGTGAGCATAGAATTATCCATTGTTGCCTCTTACATACGTTTTTATTTCAGCAGTGTCCGTTCTAATCTCTCTGCTTTCACTGTACTGCTGCAACTAGAGTTGATCTCTTCTCTTTCACTCTTCCTTGATTGAAAGAACTATCAGTTTTGTTGATCTGTTTTGAGAGCCAATACTTCCTGTGTTTGATATGGTCTTAGCTTTACTGTATCCTATTTTGTTGATTTCAATGGTATGTTTAAGGTTCCTTCTGTGGTAACTTTGGTCTTGTGTGGTACTTCTCCTGATTATTTGAGGCCTAGGAAAATGATTTGCACTGTATCACGACAGTATTACAGAATTTTCTTTTAGGTTATATGGTCTGTGTGTTGTGTGCAAGTTTTGTGTCCATGGAGGGTACAAGTCCTGATGATCCCTTCTCAACCTTTTGGCTGACGTTTTCTGATTGTTTGTAAGTTTGTATAATAGAGCTCTACAGTGTATTCGTCTGAGAGTAGTCAGTGGGATGATGTTACTTTCCTGTTATTTGGTGTCTTTCAGCTGTATCTTCGCAATGCACCGAGAAATTCCTGCCAACACCGTGCTTAGAACATTCTCTTCAAAAAGTGTCAACCAGGGAATATAGTACCCTTGAGAATTCTCATGTAATGATAGAACGGGTCAACTATAGGGAGAGTGAAGGGCATGAAACATATCCTGACAGCCATATCCAAACAGAGACATCTGCCCATAAGAAGAATCTCACTGCCTGAAGTGGTGAACAATACAAAGGATTTGGCAAAACTTCCCCTTTCAAGTTAGCAGTTTCTGTCAGGCCAGGTGTTTCAGTATACAAACACTCAAATAATTATTTGTTGAGAGAAAATTTTGAAAATCAGGGAAGTGACCTCATTCATGTTGAAAATAAGTATTTAACCCAATGCGAAAATGGAATTGGACTGACCTTTCACTCAATTGAGAATCATAGATTCAAAACTGAAGAGGAAAGTGTTAAGTGGCATCAGCTCGAGGGGCACATCAGAAAGAGGTCAACCCAACAAAATGACGAGGCGCTTTTGAATGGACATGGAATTGCTGTTTGCAGTGAGTCTGAGGCGAAAGTTAACCAGGGCTCCACCATTAACAAACGTCTGCGTACTCATTTGCCAGAAAATCATGTTGAATGTAATAAAGGTGAGGAAGTCTTGTCTCAAAGACCTAAACGTATCATACAGAGGAGTACACATCTGGAAGACAATCTTTATCGAGAACATGAGAACACTCTGCCCCTGTCCCCCAGTGTTGGTGATCATCAGACAAGTTGTGTGGGACAAAAGCCATCCACAAGTAATAAGTCTGGAAACACACTTAGTCAGTCACCAAGACTAAATCTACATAACACAATTGGCACTGGAAAGAAAAGGTACACTTGTAAGGGCCGTGGCCTAGACTTTCATTGGCATTCAACACTATCTCAACGTCAGCGAATGCACGCTGGAGAGACGTCCTACAACTGTGAAGAATGTGGTCAAACCTTTAAGGACAGCTCATCGCTAAATAGACATGAGGAAATCCATATTCGAGAGAGGCTTGACAGATGTCAACAATGTGGCAAGGCCTTTAATAGGCACTCCTACCTTCAAACACAGCACAGCATCCATATTGGAGAGAAACATTACCAGTGTCAAGAATGCAGCCATGCCGTTAAAGGGAAATCCAACGTCACTTATCATCACAGGGTTGTCACTGAAGAGAAACCTTATAAATGTGAGGAATGTGCTAAGGCCTTTAAAGATCTCTCAGGCTTTACTCGACATCACAGAGTTCATAGTGGAGAGAAACCTTACAAATGTCAAGAATGTGGCCAGGCTGTTCCCCGGCCATCCAAACTTTCCAAACATCACAGAATTCATATAAGTGAGAAACCTGGTAGTAAAAGAATGTCAGTGCCTGTAAGTGGCCCTCAGCCCTTACTGGACATCAGAGGATTCCTAGTGGAGAGTAACCACAGAAATGGAACCAACGTGGCAGGCTCTTCCTGCTCGTCCCAGCGTACTCAACAGTGTAGTTATCACATAGCAGCAAACCTGAAATTGAAAGTGGCCTTCCCTATACCTAGAATCCAATCCTTGCTCAATGTCTCAAAATGCACTCCTGATGCAAACCCTAGATATGTAATGAATGAGGAAAGACCGTCATTTTAAATTGCACTTTAGCAATCAGCAGACAGTGCATATAGGAAAGGAACTGGGAAGACAGATTTACAGAAGTATTCAATTGAACATCAAATGTCAATAAGATTACAGACATCAACATAGAAAGCAGCACATCAGTCACTCTGCTGAGACATTACACCAAAATACTTGTAGGGAATAATAGAAAGTTAAACACATAGAAAACATATGTCCTCTTCTGGTTCAGAAGAGTTAGTGGATGGGTTTTTGCAAAGTTATGTTTAATTTCAATAAGTGCTTTGTTGTCAGGAGCCATTCTGAACTCACTAGTTGAGAACACCTGTGAGGTTAAGGCCGGTTTGCAAGGCCTCCTGCTGTCAGAAGATGACTGATATTCATCTCTCCTCAATTGTTTTGGCTTCAGCACAGTCCCTTTATGTACTTTGTTGATTGGCATGGAGAGTGACTTGTCCCCTTCTTCTAGCCCTACAATGCTGATTGCAGCCAGTGAAGGATTTTCCTGTAGGACCTTCTTCTTTTCTGATTATGGGAGCAAACATCTCCTTCTTTGAGAAGCCTGTATTTCTTATACTTCCTTTTAAGTAGACAGGCTATTGATCTCTGCTCACTAAGACCTAACTTCTGCTTTTGCTATGCTGAAAACGTTGTCTTGTATTTGAATGCTAAAGATATCTTCTTGTTTTGTATGATAAGCATCTAAATCACATATATCAATCACTATTAATAAAGGCTATACATTGGGGTGCCTGGGTGGCTCAGTCGGACAGGCCTCCGACTTCAGCTCAGGTCAGATCTCACGTTCGTGGGTTCAAGCCCTGCATCAGGCTCTGTGGTGACAGCTAGCTCAGAGCCTGGAGCCTGCTTCCAGTTCTGTATCTCCTTCTCTCTCTGACCCTCCCCCTCTCATGCGCTGTCTCTCTCTGTATCAAAAAATAAATAAAACATTAAAAATTAAGAAAAATAAAAAAATAAAGGCTATACATTAGTTTTCTGCAAATCTGTATTCTGTGACATTTTTACATATCAAAGAAATTTGTCATCAGACATCATTTTCTAAGGCAAATGCCACTTCTATGCTGTTCCCCATACACATAACCATAAATAAAGCAGAGTCTTAAAGTAGAGATGTCTGCCTGGTGATCAGAAGGAATCTCGAGGCTCTCTCATCCCTCTCTCCCAGACACCATCCATCCCTCAGGGAACCCTGGACCAGCTAGGACATGACTCTGGCAAGTGGCGCCTGAACAGGGACCTGAAGCAAAGCCCTTCTCTTTTAACTAAGCCTTTCCCACTGCATTAGATGGGATGCTTAATATTCCATCATAGGGAGCCACAGACCCCTCTACATACGATAAGTACGGTTAGTTGGTGGATAAATAAAGAACAATTTTTGAGACGGTATGGGCAATAAAACGTCTAAGGAAAGGAGACTCTTAATAGACATAATAAGGGTATGCCCTCAACAAATTGCTCAATTTTAAAATTTTGTTCAAACACAGTGCCCCTGGTTCCATGAAGACAGAACTGTCAGCATAGATATCTGGAATCAGGTTGAGGACGGTATTAGACAATGTTATATTTCACAAGGACCTCAAAAGGTCCCAGTCGAAGTTCTTTCTCTATTGACCCTAAGAAAGAAGGCGCTAGACCCCTCCACAGAGACGTTGGGAATCTTCAAGCCACCAGCCCCTCCAAATGATAACAAGGTGGACTCAGGGACTATCCCCCATGCCACCACTACGAAGGTTTCAAATTTAACATCAAACAGTTGGGCTTTCCCCGTTCAGACGACAGGGACTTTGCCTCCATCTGGGCCCCTTCTTCCAATGCCACTTTCAAAAGGGGTAGGGCTCAGAGCTGCCCTTAGAGAGGTGGAAAAATAGGAGATAAAGATTTTCATCGCTGTTTCCCCCTTGTTCTTAAGGGAGAATTTGATGAGGACCCTTCTCGGGGACCTCTTCCCTATAAGATGGTTAAGGAACTACAAGCTGCCTGTGCCGAATATGCGCCACCTACGCCCTATACACTCACATTGCTAGAGGCCCCGATGTCCCGTTGGATGACGCCTTGGGACTGGATTCAGGCTGCAGAAGCATGCCTGTTAGGAGGCCCATATCTGCTATGGAAAGCAGAATACGATGAGCTAGCTAGGAAAAGAGCTGCAGTAAGTAAAAGGACGAATGGGAGAGACAATGCCCTTGATGAACTTCTGGGCGAGGGTCATTGGACACTGCTCAAGCTCAGATGTATTGACCAGGACACCTCACAACAGGTCACTGATTTGTGCCTATCACGCATGGAGAGTTTTGCCGGTCCCAACAGTCAGGGCCGCTACCTTAGGAGAAATCCGACAACGATCCGATGAAAGCACTGAGGATTTTTTATCTAGACTCCTACAAGCTGTTAGAGTGGTAACTAATGATGAGGCCGTGGACATTCTCATTAAACTACTAGCGTTTGAAAATGCCTCTTCTGCCTGCCAGTCCTTTCTACGGCCTATAAGAAAAACAGGCACCTTAACTGATCATGTCAATCAATTTGCAGATGTAAGTCCAGCCTTTATCCAGGGCGTGGCTATCACAGCAGCTTTAATGGGAGACACAGACCCTTAATATGTCAGGTCTTTAGGGCAGTCAGGAGGTACAA
>NC_043706.1:2708800-2723573 GCF_006229205.1 Suricata suricatta
GGAAGTAGAGAGGAGTCACATGGGTCAGGAGCAGCAGGTGCATGGGCGCGAAGGTACATTTCAGGAAAGTGTGTCTCTGGGTCCCGCCGTCCCCACCCTCGGGCCTCTGCACGCAGCTCAGCACAGGAGCTTCTCCCATCTTCACTGACGCGGGAGGGAGCTGCTTTCTTCGGGCCACATCCGGCTTCTCGCCCCGCTTTCCTCTTCCATCAGAGCCTCCTTCCAAACCGAAAGGGCCCTGCAACTCCCAAGCAGCTGCTCTTTTCCAATCTGCAAAACGATCTGTCCACTGGCGGGAAAAGGCCAACTTCAAAGTAGGTTAGTCAATGTTCTGTTCTTGTCTTCCCGAGGACCACAGCCAGGGTCTCTATAGTTCAGATTGCTCTGAGGAGCTGCTCGAAGCACGACAGCTCACATGGGTCCTAGGCAGGGAGCGAGGGGAACTTTGCTTGATCCCCGAGCGCCAAACCCTTGCACTCACAAGAGATAGTCTGTTTGGTTGTAAAAATTGAGATGCACGGATTTCCACATCAATGCTTACAAAGCCCATAGATCAACTTAATACATATGCATCTATCGTATCTGAATGTTCAAAAAAATATTGCTTGCGTGCCTCCACTTGACTGGTTTTCTCTTTTTCCTGCTCTGGAGATCTCCTTGCGGTCACGGGGGACGGTCACAGAAGACTGACATCGGTCACCTACTGCCCTCCCGGCTCTCAGGGCCAGACCAGCAACTGCAGAGAGGGCCAAGGAGCTGCTGGAGGCAAAGTCCGCAGGGAACCGCATCTGGAAGGGCTGAGGCCCGCGGAGTAAACAGGCTGTCCTGGGGAAGAAGTCTCTGAAGCAGCACATTCTCCCCTTTCCCCAAACGTGGAAAGCTTACTCGTGCAAACTCCGAGCATCACATCTGCTGAGTACTGACTCTCATGGACTGGGTCCTGTCTACCGACCCAGACTCTGAACTAGAGCTGCAGTTCTCATGGCCTTGTCTGAGGACAGTTCGCTCCCCACCTACCTCGACTACTGGGACCTGTATCTTAGGGGTAATTCCTTTAGTCAAGTTCCATCCTGACTTTCCGAGGTCCACGACTATCACCAGATTTTCTCTTGCTCCTCTCACAGGCCATCTTTCCTCTTGTCTCAGTTTGCAGATCTTCTCTAGAAACTTCCAGTTCCAGCGAGGGTTGGGAGATTTCCTTGTGCATTTCCTGCAGAGGTATCTGCACCCCCCTTCCCCCAAGCCAACTGTGCACCTCAGGCATAAAGCTAGCCTTTGGCTAGTGTAGAGGCCAAGGGCAGGCCACTCCAAAATGTGTCACTTTGGCTTGCAGATTATTTGAACTGAAAACAATCAAGGCCAAGAAAACTCAGGAAGTAACTTTGACACCCCCCTCCCCCAACTGCCGAAAGCTCCTGTAGCTGGAAGAAAGCTATCAGCATGGAACTAAGTCATACTTTGAACTAGGGGCGGCAGACATGGAGGATCCCACAAGGCCTGTTTGATCAAAGTTCTCTCCTTCTCCTGTGGTTTCTGAGTGGCCCTGCCAACACTTGTTTACCAAGCATTCATTCTTATTTATCGCCCGGTGAATCCCTTCCCTTTCTCCTTTCTCCTTAGTTTAGAATAACATCTACAATTCATTTCGTAGTCTTTGGAATTATATGTCTGCTTGGGTTCCCTGAAGCTTGAAATTAAATGTGATTTTTTCCTTTTAAATTGTCTCCTGTGAATTAAATCCTCAGTTCAGCTAAACAACCTTGATGGGCAGAGGACATTTTTTCGTTCCCAATCCTGGTGACTGCAGTCAAGGGCTCAGTACATGCGGCAGGATATCAGGAATACGTTTGGGCGCGTTTGGGTGCAGGGATTCTTATGAAAAGGAGCATGGGTTGCAGAAAGGTGGAGGAGCCAAAATTTGTGAGAGCCAAGGAAGGTCCCACCAAGAGTTGAACTCAGATCACTGGATTCAGAGTCCAGAAAGCTAACCATTACACCATAGAACTGCTTCCTTGAAGTGCCCCCTAAAGGCTTAGGTGACCTATTTCTCCTTCTTTAAATCTGGTTGACGGAAAGGAGGAAACACATTGCTCTTCCTCCTCCGGGATGACGTCGTGGACGGTCACCTGTGGCACACTGCCTACCCCAGAGTCTTACTGGAAAACACAGGCTTCCAAACCTCAGGAAACCCGCCCCCCGCGCCGCCCCCCCCCCCCCCGCCTTTACCTCCGGATTTCCCCCCAAGCGGTTCCGGAACCAGGTGCCCTGAGCCCCTAAACAGGAACGCGGGTGAGGTCCTGACCCGGGCCGAGCAGTCACTGGAGTTCAGGTTTTGGGACGGGTGTTTGTACTGTTACCTCACGTGAGGCTCACACGCGCCCCGGGAGATGGGGACTCTGTCGCTGCTTTACCGGGGAGATGATGCCCAGCCCTGCGGTCCTTCACTCCGCTTGGTCATCAGAGCTGATCTCCTTCCACGGGCCCTGCACCTGCGCAGGGGACCCGGGCCGGGGCGGGAGGCGGATCCCTGTGGCCCTGGGGCACCTGTGCATGTGGGCTGGGACCCGGGACTGGGTGGGGGGAGGGTCCTTGAGGCCCTGAGTCACCTGTGTGTGTGGGCGGGGAACCAGGACGGGACTTGGGGAGGGTCCCTGAGGCCCTGGGGCACCTGTGCGCGTGGGGGAGGACCGGGGACCCGGCGGGTGGGAGGAGGGGCCCATCGCCCCCCCCCCCATCCCCTGGCCTCCTGCTAGAGGCTCGGGACTAGTGAGCAGGAGGGAGCCGCAAACGGCCGGGCGGACGATCCCCGGGCCGCCCGAGCCACCACCGCGGGTCCGCAGGCGAGGTCGGCGCGTCTCTGCACCTGAGCCGTCCCCGGGGGGCCCTGACCGCCGCGAGCGCCCGGGATTCCCAGCGCCCATTTCTTGAAGGACTTTCCGGCGATGTGCGCAGCGGCGGTAGAAGTACAGACCTGCTCTCCGGGCGGCGGCCTGGGCTCCAGGCCGGTCTCCCGAGCGCCAGCCGGGCGGGTTCCAGGACGCGGCTCCCCGCGCACCCGCCGCCCCCACCCCTGGCGGGGGGCCGGGAATGCCCCAGGCCGGTGTCCCCTCCCCCTCCCCGGCCAGCGCACTGGAGTCTGGAGAGGCCGTGGGCGCAAAAGCCCGCGTGGGGTCCGCGGGGAGATGGGAGCAGCCCCCTCCGAGCCCCTGAGCGAAGGGGCACCGCCACGACCCGCGGCCGTTCTCTCTCGGGCCGAGGGAATCGCCCCCCTGCCGGGGACATGCAACTCGGTCTTTGCCAGGAGAACAGGGGCCCCTGGGTCCCAGGTCGGTCCCTCCTTGGGCGCCGCGGGCGTCGTGGGCGGTGACCAGGATTCACACATGGAAAATCACTGATCAGAGGCGTGGAAAGTTAACTCTGTAAACTTGACTTCAGACAAATTGTGAGAGGGGTCCCTTCCCTCTCTGGCCCTTTCCCCCTGAAGGGCTCCCACCCAGTCTGAAGCTGGTGCTGTCCCCGTCTCTGTCCTCTGGGTGGCTTGGTGGAGCCGGAACTCGCCTCTCACAGGCTCCTCGGGTCCACCTGCACCTCCCTGGGTCCTGCCCCCCCCAGACGGCCCCACCCACCCCCAGCCTGCCCGCTCAGCCCGGTCCTCTGAGTTCTCAGCCAGGATGTAATGGCCACGGCAGGTCAGGAAGAGGGTTCCCCGCCTTGTGTTCAAGGCTGACAGAGGACAGGCGGGAGAAACCTTCGGTTGAGCAGGTATAAGGAGAGGGAGAGGCGCCCCGGGACCCTGCATGGGGATGCCATGTCTGCAAGGGGCTTGAGTGCAGGCTTCCAACCCGCCCCGTCTGGGCTCTGGAAAATGGTGCGAGTCAGCTGCTGTCGGGGTTGTCACTGAGACTTCCTGTGCCATCAAGGTCTTTCTCGATGGACTAAGAATCAGGGTGACTGACATGTGACATCTAACAGGGAAAAATCACATTCAATAGGAGGAATCCACACAGACCTAGAAATTCCAGATACAGTCTCCGTGAGTCTATACTTGACCCTGAACTAAAAGGTGGGGGGGTAGGGGGCCGGGGCTTCAGAGGAATAAAATGCAATTCACGGGGCCATCAAGGGCAGAGCACATGTTCCCTACGTAGATGTTTGGCCTGCCGTGCAGATCGGTCACTCAGGTAAAACGCATCTCTGATAATAACCTTTCTTCTGGAAGGAACTCCTAATTTAGACTCTTTTATGTAGTTAAGGGAGGAGCAAAATTTCTCCTGAGCCCGCAGGGTCTCAGTTGCCTTCCGCTCAGGATAATTTTCACACCAAGGCTGTGCATCTTCGGGCCACCGGCCCTCCGCCCCCACTTCTAGTTTACTGAATATGATTTATTTATGCCGACTCATAGAGCATTTCTTGTAGAGATTTATTTCTAAAAAGAATCTTCATATTCCTTCTGCTGGATGTAATATAATTAGTTATTTGCAGAGAGAATAACTAAGAAAGGTAAATAAAATGGATAAAATCCTTATGTTTTTGAAAAGGAAATTGATTTACAAAATCAGACATGTGCAATGATTCTCTGTAAGAAAGAAGGTCTCATCTCTGAGCAGGTCGTAAAAATGGTACATTAGATTTTCTCTGCAGAAATTGGAAAACCAACTACTTGAAATGGTGAACATAAGGTTTCTTATCCGGATACAATTTGAGGACAGGCAAGAGCATCAACTTTTGTAATAAATACCATAAGGTCTAACTTAATAAGTGGCTAAATATTTATACCAAAGAGTCAACTAGGATGTGCCTCTGTTGACTTTCAAAACCAAATCCTGCACAAATGACTCCTTCTGATACCAGTGTCTGCAAAAGTTCCAGGTGACATCACAAGGGAGGTCATTTAAAAATCACTGGCCAACGGGGCACCTGGGTGGCTCAGTCATCTAATGGGTAAATCATCTGACTTGATTCTGTCACAGGCCATGATCTCACCATTCCTGGGATTAGGCCCCGAGTTGGGCTCTGTGCTCACAGTGTGGAGCCTGCTTGGGATTCTCTCTCTCTCTCTCTCTCTCTCTCTCTCTCTCTCTCTCTCTCTGCCCCTCCCCCTTCCATAAACAAACATTAAAAAAATAAAAATCATTGGCTAACGACTTGTTCCATTCAAGAGCCCAGTCACATCCGGGTGGTTCCCTTGGCGGCCAGGGCAGGGACAGCCTAAGCCCGGACCAGGGACCAGACCGAGCAGAGCTGGGCAGGTGCCAGCAGGTTCCATTCACCACTGGCCGCCCCTAAGGCTGCAGCCTTGGCACTCGCCACCAAGCCTCCTAGGAGGGACAGGAATTCCCACACACCCCCACCTCCGCCCAAGGAGGCACTGGGGGAGCAGGAAGGAGTCCTGATGCCCGCAGGGCTGAGTCCCCGAGGGTGAAGGGTACCCTCTGGCGGCGATGAAGACAAAGTGCCACATCCCCCCAGCTCAGACTGCCTCCCCAGGAAATTCCCCCCTTCAGTTCCCAACCCAACAGAGATCTGAAGGCCCCTTTGAGTGGCACTGGCTCTACAGCACTCCGGTCCTGGGCGGTGAGTGGCCTCCTCTCCCCTAACAGCCCTGGCGCACGGGAGACCAGAGGTGATCTGGCCATGGCCTGAATCCTGGACCCCCGCCCCCCAGGTGGTCCCTGCAGGTGGGGAAGTACCCCGACCAGGCCACGGAGGGGCTGTCCACAGGCTCAGAGAGGCACAGCGATAGGCAGTGTCCCCTGTCCTTTCAAGTCAGGACAGAGGATTCGAGGTGCACATCTGTTGAGCCCAAGAATCCAGATTCAACTCCTATTCTTGAGGAAAAGAAAGGAAAGAACAAAGAAGTCTGTGTTCTGTTTCCTGTTGGAAGTGGTGCAGACTAGGGCGGGGGAGGGGTTGTCCTGAACCAGTCACCCCCACCCGGGGCTCTGTCCCTGCCTTGCCCAGGTCAGCAAAATTGTTGTTTTGAGACATCACAATACAACCTTTTAAGAAATTCTCTTTTATGTTGTGTCTCCCAATGTTTTGAGAAAAGTTGGCTGGGAAACTCCTTGGAAAGACAAGTTAAAATTAAATATGCTTTTTAAAAAAGTTACCTGTACGCATTTCCACTATTTGTTTCTGCACTGGGCAGGGCTCTGCACCTGCGGCCTCGGCCCCTGCCCTGCCACTGTCCTCGGCTCATGGAGGAAAGAGAGAGAGCAGGGCTGGGCTTTGCTGCACCCGGAACTGAGCAGAGTTATGAGTGGGTTAGAGCAAAACGCTGGCGACGGACTGGGAACTGTGTGAAGCGCTGAGCAATAGTTATTTCTTGGTTTCTACACGTTAAGAAGTGAGGTTTTCAGAAAATATCCAGTAACCCCTGGAGGTGGAAAAACGGACATCATGGCCCGAACAGGGCTCCAACCTGAAGCCTTGGCATTATTAGCTCCCTGCTCTAAACGGCTGAGCTAAGCAGCCAGCTGCCTCCGAGGTGTTAGGTCCACATTATCAGTCATTGCCAATTGTCAGTCATTTCTGCCTTCAGTAGCTCTTTGTGAAAAGTTACATGTTTTCATAATTTTCTGTTCCACCCAATTTCTCAGGCAGAGAAAAACTCTAAGAAAAGAATCCATCTTCCACCACAAATAAACCGCCCTCACTGGAAAGTCTCCTCTTTCTCAAATCCAACCATCAGACCCCAAAAGATGCACAAAATCCTGGGGTGGGGGGTGGGTGCTGTGGATCCTTTTTCCCTCCTTTCAGGAAACATCTGAGGCAAAAGCAAACACCCCGAGTTTTGATCAGAGCACAGCAGAGTCTGCAAGGCTCTCCAGGACTTAGTCCCACACGCAGTGGGCAGATTCCTCTTCACTCCTCAAGGACTTTCTGGACAGATCTGTGCTCTTTGGGTGTCGACAATGCACCCCGCACGCACTGAGTGCTACAGAAAACTGCTGGGAGACCGCAGGGCGGATCCGCACCACTGGGGAAGCATTCTCTGTGCAGGAGGAGCATGTATGTAAACTGACCACATGCTCCGCGTCCGCCTGTAATGACACCCTGACACCCGCCTTAATCCCAGCGACATTTCTTCCCCCTCCCCCACCGAAAATGAAAACTAATCTTAACATCTTAATGTGGAAACGCAAAAGACACGATATGAAAAATCTTTTTGCAAAAAGAGAACCAAAGTTGCAAGTTTCTCTTGTTGACTAGAAGACTTTCAATCACAATGCAGCAACCAGGACTGAGGTCCTGGCAAAAAGCACGGTTGTACAAGTCAGCAGAACTAACGGAGAGTCTAGAAGGAACACCGGGCACAAATAGCCCATCGCTTTTCAAGAAATTGCCAGGCTGTTCACTGATGGAAAGCGTAGTTTTCAACAAATAGTTCAGGGACCCTGGATGTCCACATAATGTGTACTTAGAGTCATTCATTGATTCCCATGTTACTGATATTAGTAAATGGAAAGGAGCAGTGACGTTGATCTCTCTTGGAAGGAAAGATGACTTTAATGCCAACAAACGTGGGAGACCTAGAAACCGTCTATTTTCCATTAGGAAAGAGAAAACAACAGCAAGCTGTGGTTTCTGTGGTGTAGTGGTTATCACGTTCGCCTCACACGTGAAAGGTCCCCGGTTTGAAACCGGGCGGGAACACCCTTTTTCTCACTTGGCCAAGGAAACACGACTTTCCACAGACTGCCTAAGCCTGTGCTCCCTGGCCAGACGGCCACACCTGAGAACAGGGCCCGGCCGGCCTGTCCCCGCTGCACCTGCGCTGACTGCATCCTCCCCCGCCCGCGACGACTGAGCCCGGCGTCCTGACAGTGTTCGGACAATCAGGGCCGTCCTGGAAACCCGGCGCATACCAGGAGCTGCGCAGCAACGTTGGTACTACTTGGACTGAAGGGGGAATTCATCTTAAAGTGCCTGCGAGAGCCAGAAAACTGAGGCCACACGTTGAATCAAATGGCTTAGCAACACAAAGAAGACAAAGACAAAGAAGACTTCCTTTCGAGTTTCTCGGATTTAGAGTCCTCCCAGGATTCAGTAAAAGTGCGTGTTCAGTTCTTCCACAGAAATGGTGGGCGGCTCTGAAAAGAGCCTTTGGTTTAGAGAGTAATGCAGATGATTAATTCAGGCCTTACTTGCCCTTGGCCTTGTGGTGGCTCTCGGTCTTCTTGGGCAGCAGCACGGCCTGGATGTTGGGCAGCACGCCGCCCTGCGCGATGGTGACGCAGCCCAGCAGCTTGTTGAGCTCCTCGTCGTTGCGGATGGCCAGCTGCAGGTGGCGCGGGATGATGCGCGTCTTCTTGTTGTCGCCCTTGCCCGCTAGCTCCAGGATCTCGGCCTTCAGGTACTCGAGCACGGCCGCCAGGTACAGGGGCGCGCTGGCGCCCACCCGCTCGGCTTAGTTGCCTTTGCGGAGCAGGCGGTGGACGGGACCGACCGGAAACTGCCGCCCGGCCAGAGAAGACCTAGTCTTGGCCTTGGAGTGAGCCTTGCTTCCCGCGTCCGGACATCACGGTAACAAATGCACTTAATGTACATAGTGAAAGAAATATGAGACCAGCGCTTTTTATAACCCTTGTTGGGCGAAAACTCAGACTTTACATTGGTTAAGGTTGCGGCTGTGTTTTATCCAATGAGAATGCAGCTTCACATCTCTCGAACTGTGATTGGACAGAACTAACTACTGACGTCATAAGGAATAGTCACCAATCAGAACTAGGGCTATAACTTACACCTTATTTGCATAAAGGCTTCTATAGAAAGAGGACACGTTGCACTTTACTCATTCTATTTTTTTTTTTATTTTTCTGCACTACGTCTGGTGTTCTGGCAGCCATGCCTGAGCCAGCCAAGGTCACTCCAGCGCCAAAGAAGGGCTCCAAGAAGGCAGTGACCAAGGCGCAGAAGGATGGCAAGAAGCGCAAGCACAGCCGCTAGGAGAACTACTCGGTGTCCGTGAACAGGTGCTGAAGCAGGTGCACCCTGACACCGGCATCTCATCCAAGGCCATGGGCATCATGAACTCGTTTGTCAACAACATCTTGGAGCGCATCGCGGGCGAGGTGTCGCGCCTGGCACATTACAAGAAGCGCTCGACCATCACGTCACGGGAGATCCAGAGGGCAGTCCGTCTGCTGCTGCCCAGCGAGCTGGCCAAGCACGCCATGTCCTGGGGAACCGAGGCCGTCACCAAGTACACCAGCTCCAAGTGAGTGTGCTGTTGAGGCTCTATCCAACCCAAAGGCTCTTTTCAGAGCCACTTAAGTTTTTGCCCAGGAAGAGCTGGTGCACTTATCATTAGAGAAGTGGGTACTCCATGTAGGTGACGGCGTCCCGAACCATGTTCTCCTCTTACCCCTTGAGCACCCCGCAAGTCTCCTCATAGATGAGGCAGGATATGGCGCTTGGTGTCACTTCACGCTGGGCAGCCCCTGGGTGCGGGCTTGCTGACGCCCTGGATGTGGTTTGTGCAGCATGGTGGCACTCAGCATCCCCCTTCCCAGTGCCTCCTCACCTTTGGCGTGTCTAGATCTGTCTGACGTTGCCCGGATAGACGGAAACCTTAATGACCAAAGTCAAAAACCAGAGCACTGAAGGTGAGAGGTGGGGCGGCGTGGGGCGGCGCCCGCCTTTTCCTTGAACCCTTAGGACCACATTGAAATCTAGATGAACGCAGGCGGGAAAGCCTGACACCTCCCCTTCTGCCTACTTACTCGTATCAAAGGCGGAGGAAGAGGGAGGGAGGTTCCGACGCTTCCCTTGACGTCTCCAAGGCCATCTTGGGGGAAAGTGAGGCAGTCTTGGCGGTGCCCTCGGAAAGGAAGAGATGCGCAGGGGGTGTACAAAACCACCTTCTAGGCAGATGAAGTGGGAAAGTGGGTATCCCATTCAAGGAATCCGGAACGCTGGTGGGACTAAACTCTGTGAGGGGAGGCAGAAAGGAGCATCCATGGGCCTGAGCCATTAGTCTGACGAAATGTTACACCAACGGCTTCGCTCTGTACTCTGCACGGGCTTTTTAAAATGGCAGGACTTCAGGATAAAACAACTAATTTGCTGAATTGTGAAGAGAGTATCAAGTAAGATTCTGAAATACGCAACATCCTCGATGTCACTATAACAGTGGAAGGTAATTTAAGTGAAGCAGGCTCCCAAATTATTAAATTAGTCACCATTTATAGGATTTCTTTACCAATATAAAGGAAAGATTTCAAGTACAACATTGTTGCCTTTGTAGCAAAGAAGCCAGTGGAAAGGCACTGCACACCTCAGAGAGCAACGCCCGAGGGCTGTACAGCGCTGTCTAGTGTCCCGAGGTCCTAGGACACCCCCTTACAAGTCCAATGACCCTCCAGTTTGTACCAACTGTGAACTACTGGGCAGCTTTGAACACTGGCACAGAACTCCATGTGGGACGGCAACACGGTAGGCACACACGGCCTCGCGGGGCAGGCTTGACTTGATATTTGACATGAAGAAATAGGAAAGAAGCTGCAAAGGATTTTATTTCATACAAGAGAATTGGGTCTTGTCTCCCACCAGCCAGGTGGTCCTTCTTTCTAGCGTCCTCATTGGCCATTGTCCGCAAGCAGGGTACGCTTGGGTTTTTATTTTTAGGTGTTTAGTATACACACAGCTCCATCGTCCCTCAGGCACACTTTTTTGCCAAATTGCTTTCCTGGAACCTCACATTTTCCTGTAACCTATGCGTCCATCTGCCTCAGCACAAGGTAATAAGACAGGAGCTGCAACAAGGGGCCGAATAATCCGTGGAGCTTCAGACCACGTGTGTTACAGGAAAATCCTTAAGCACAGGACAATCCTTAAGCATCATGCATTAAGGGAATGAGAAAAGTGTACAGCTTGTTGCAAATCCCAGTTATAAGTCAGGCAAATCATTGGAGAGCCAGTCATTTCAGCTCCGTGTGATCCAATCAGCCAGCGTAAAGACAAGTAATTTATTTAATCATAGATTAAGACCATCTGTTGTATGGGACTCACTAGTCTAGCATTGAGGAGACACAGGCCTTAACACAGGAGGCTTTGGGATAGAAGTCCAATACTGCGGTTTAATGGCGTAACCCGAATGGGCCTGAGAAGACACTAGTGCAAGAAGAGCTACAAACAGTGTAGCTGGAGGAACTGTGGCTCCCCGAGTTTCAACAAGGGCAATAGCCTCATCTGCCGGGGATTTGAATTGTCCTCATGTAACGAGTGGAGCCCCATGTAAGATCGGACGAGTCAGCATCGGTGACGGGGACAATCTTTCTGCAAGGAGAGCTCGCTCATGGTCTGAGTGAGTGTGCTTATGATTTGCGGGTCCTTAGGAGGCAGGGGGTTGAGGATTTGATGGTTCCTCTGCATGTTTCCGGGGTCAGGGGAGTCGAGGGAGGAGTTAAAGAGCTCCACATAGTATCCCAATGAGTGATCTGGAATCCACGGGGAACAGTCTGTGTCCCGTGGAGAGACACAAGCATGCCCTCGTCCCCAGGTTCGTACAACACCGGGTCCCTTCCACTGGCCAGAAAGTATATCTTTCCACCTTACCAAGGTCTTAGGTTTCTCTCAAGCTGGATTCCAATGCTTACACATACTGGGACAGTTGGTAAGATCTATATTTACGTTATTAATGACAAAGCATGGGAGAGAATGTGATGTGGAGAGCTATCCTTAAATTTCCCTTGTAATTTTTAATATTTCAGCCTTTAGTGTCTGATGTGTACTCTCAACAATTTCTTGTCCATGGGGACTGTAAGGAATTCCTGTGGTATGAAAAGTCTTGAAAATTCGAAGAAACCTTTTAAAAGTGACAGAAGTGTAAGCTGGTGCATTGTTAGTTTCATAGATTTCAGAATGTCCGAAGAGGAAAGGCTAAAGAATAGATGTTGAACTACATCTTTGTAAGCTTCTTCTGTCCAGGAAGCAGCGACAATGACATGAGAAAATGTATCAACACATACATGAACATAACAAAGTTTTCCAACGGATGGTACGAGGGAACATCTATTTGCCATAAATCATAGGGTCTCAGACCTCTTGGGTTGACCCAGAGCGTAGGGCTGGAAAATGAGCAGGGCATTGCTTACAAGAGCGGACTCCTTCTTGAGCACCTTCCCTAGAGATATTAAATTGGAGCCTGAGTGCAGAGGCATTTTGATGGTGTAATTTATAGCATCATCAGGCTTCTTCTAGAGGTGAAGAATCAGCAGCCCTAGTAAATGAATGAGCCTGATGATTTCCTTGAGCTAAGGCGCCTGGCAAATTACGATGAGCTCTAATGTGCCCAGTGAAAAAAGACTGAGTGTGGAGGTGGATGAGTGTTTGTGAAGTTAGTGAAGCAGGAGAAAACTTGTGGATCGAAACTCGAGAAGAGAGGCTGTTTCAATGTGGGGAAACAACCTTGTTATGGAACGTGAGTCAGTATGCAAGTTAAAAGTAACCTTAGTCAAATGAGCAAAAGCATAAATGACTGCCATTAATTGAGTTCGATGAGCATAAGTTTCCTTGATGACCTGAACACAGGAATGACCACCAATAATAGGAACAGCCTTTCCATTAGAGGGACCATCTGTAAAAACCAACGTGGCTGGCTGGGGTAAGGGCTCAGACCTAGTGTTGTTTAGAAATATAAGGGGATGAATTTTGAAAAAATAAAGAATTGCATTAGTAGGGAAGTGATGACCAATTTCTCCCGTGAATCCTTCTACAGCAATTTGCAAACCCGTGATGTTTTGCAATAAGGTGTTTAATTGGTCTCTAGTGTAAGGAACAATTATAAGAGCCACATTGAGACCAAACAGCTTTTTTAGGAGTAGCTGGGAGGTGAATGCATTCTAAAGGACCATCCTGCCAAAGACATCCAGTCGGGGTGTGTTTGGTGGGCAAAGGAATTCAAGACCAAGGGTTTTGATAGTCCACCCTGGACAAAGTTTGATGATTGCTGGCCTCTTCGCCCTGACACAAGGCCTTTTCAGCTTCCTCTGTGAGACACAAGGAGATTAGGGATTGGGATCTCCTTGAAGGATGTCAAAAAGAGGCCTTAGATCTGAAGTAGGAACTTTTAGATAGGGCTGAATCTAATTCATGTCCCCTAAACGTTTTCAAAAATCATTAAGGGAGACGAAATGGTCTTTTCTTAATTGTGAAGGTTGAGGGGTCACTGCTGGAGTGTTAGGTATCCTGCCCAAGTAAGTATAGCACTGTTCCTCTTGAATCTTCTCTGAGGCTACTGTTACACCAAATTGCAGCAGGGAAGCTACAGGTCCCATTAAGATTTCTTGCAGCACTGGTCAATCGGGGTCAGCCAAAAGTATGTCATCCACAGAATGAATGAGGTAGAGGCCATTGTAAGCCTGTCTGACTGGTTCAAGGGCCAGATTTACAAAATTTGGACGAAGTGTATGTAAGATTATTTTTCATTCCCTGTCACGAGACCTTCCATCGATACCATGGATAAGGCTGCTTAAAGTTTTCAGAAGGCAGACTAAAGGCAAACCTCTGGCAATCCTCATGATAAAGGGGAATGTTGAAGAAGCAATCTTGTGAATCTATCACAATTACTGGAGAACCTTCTGGCACTGCCACAGGAGATGGGCTACCTGGTTGCAAAGAGCCCATCGTCTCCAGTGTACCATTCATTCCCCTCATCTGACAACCATCTCCATTTACCTGATTTTCTTCTACTAATAAAAATGGGAAGGTTCCATGGAGTATTGGAACACTCGATAGGTCCCTCCTAACGCTGTTCTATGTGTCTTGCTGCTGTTATTGTTTCAGAAGTGAAGGGCCATTGTTCTACCCAAAGAGGAGCATCTGACTTCCAGATTATTTGGTTAGCAGCAAAAGGAACAATGGCCCCTTCTACAAATCTGGATAGCCAATCTCTTTTCTGTCCCATTTTGAGTTTTATATTCACGGGAGTTATTAGACCCTGTTGTGTCTTGTCTAGACTTTTGTAGAGATGAAGCCCCACTTGTAACATCTGACTAGCGACCTAGTCACCTGGGGTGTAAAGTAACACTCCCATTTGGGATAAAATGTCTTGTCCCCATGAAGAAAAAGAGTTGGAAAGAGTAACATAAGGACAAAAAGTTCCTGAATTGTGTCCCTCCTCTGCCCATTTTAGAATTTGAGTGTTTTTTGCCACCTTAGAAGCCTCTCCTATACCCACAAGAGGAGCAGAAGCATTTAGAGTTGGCCATGCTGACGGCCAGTCTCTTCCTGCGATGCAGGGGACATCTGCCACGGTGTCTAGGAGTCCTTGAAAAGAGACTCCCTGAATTTGTAATACTTTAGTGGACCTGGAGGCCTTAATATCCTGTGTCCAAAAGGCCATAGCGCTAGACCCAAAGCCGCATCCTCCTCTGGGGGAATTAGTGGCATCCTTTCCTATGTGATAATGAGGCAATAATAGAAACTGGGCAATTCTCTGATCCTTAAAAAAGTGCTAAGTGAATGGAGGAGGAGACACCAAACCCATAATCTCTCCCTGATAATCAGCATCAACGACCCAAGGGATTATAGTGATGCCCTAAAGGGAGATGGAGTTCCATCCCAATATTCGTCAGACTACCCCTGATGGCCGGGCCCTTTCTACCAGTGGGAATAGATACACGAGGTGAATCAGGCATTAGGATCCTGCTGGTGGTGGAACGGAGGTCCAGTCCTGCGCTGCCTGGCATTCTCCTGTAGAGCTTGGAGACACACTGAAATTGGCAAACCGACTGTGAGGGCTGAGGGATGTTGCCCCAATGAGTGCCGT
>NC_043706.1:2723673-2724677 GCF_006229205.1 Suricata suricatta
GGAAATGAAAGGTAAATTCGTCTCAGCTTCCCAAGTAAGAAGGGAGACGTTTCCATCTCTTTTGAAGGAAAATAGTTACCCATTCAAGGTTAGATGAGGGGTGGAAAAACATTCCAAGAGTTGTAGAGAATGAAAAAGAGATCTCTGCAACTTTCATCTCTTCCTGAACCCTGGGAAGAAACAGTAATCCTAGCAGAGGGTGGTTGTGACCTACTGACCCCCGGGGTATGGGCCCAGCACGCTGCCCTGCACCACTCCACCCTCCAAGAGGCACCTTATGATGTTTCCTCACAAGGGACATAATCAGGTGTCTCAGTTCCTTCTACCCTATGGGTCAGTGTGGTTCATTTATAAAATACGATCCTACTCAGAAATAAAACCAGTATATTTTGTGAATTTTATTGTGTATATAACAACACAATTAAATCTCAAAAACTTCGTGCTGGGCAAAAAAAAAAGCCACACAAGAGGATATACTATATGATTCCACTTTTATGAAGTTCAAGAGCAAACAAAACTGGTGATAGAGATCCGAAGAGTGACTAGTTTGCAGGACGCAGTACTGGCGGGAAGGTGGCAGGACGCAGCTTTCTGGAGAGTCCTGGAATGTCCTCAGTCTCGGTGTGAATGAATGGTGGTCAGGTGGTCACATGGGCTGTTTAGTGTAGTTTTTATTTTCCATGACCTTGATGCTGTAGGACACACACAAGAGGAACCAGCAGTGTGGTAAAACAGCCCTCACCAGGACCCCCACAACCCCTCCCGCCTGATGCCCGCGCCCTTCGTTGTCCCTTCCCTCGAGGGTCCGGCCTGGCCTGTGGTTTTCCTTCCAGCAGCCGGACTATGGCAAAGGTGACGGAAGGCGCGTGGTTACGTGTGCCCCGTAGGGACACGTTACACGACATGGTTTCATCCCTTCACTTGCTGGGACCTGTCCTAACCCTGCCCCCTCCCTCTCTCCCCACACACCCCCTCTTCCCGGCTTTGAGGACATGGGGGGGCCT
>NC_043706.1:2725177-2727126 GCF_006229205.1 Suricata suricatta
GGGTCCCCGAAGGACGGATGGTGTCTGGGAGAGAGGGATGAGAGAGCCTCGAGATTCCTTCTGATCACCAGGCAGACATCTCTACTTTGAGACTCAGCTTTATTTATGGTTACGTGTATGGGGAACAGCACAGAAGTGGCATTTGCCTTAGAAAATGATTTCTGATGACAAATTTCTTTGATATGTAAAAATCTCACAGAACACAGATTTGCAGAAAACTAATGTATAGCCTTTATTAATAGTGATTGATGTATGTGATTTAGATGCTTATCATACAAGAAAAGAAGATATCTTTAGCATTCAAATACAAGACAACGTTTTCAGCATAGCAAAGGCAGAAGGTAGGTCTTAGTGAGCGGGGATCAATAGCCTGTCTACTTAAGGGGAAGCATAAGAAAAACAGATTCTCAGGAAAGGAGATGTTTGTCCCATAATCTCAAAAGAAGAAGGTCCTACAGGAAGTTCCTTCACAGGCTGCAAGCAGCATGTAGGGCTAGAAGAAGGAGACAAGTCACTCTCCATGCCAGTCAAGAAAGTATGTAGGGGGGTCCGTACTAATACAAAAACAATTGAGGGGGGATGAATATCAGTCTTCGTCTGACAGCAGGAGGCCTTGCAAACCGGCCTTAACCTCACAAGTGTTCTCAACTAGTGAGTTCAGAATGGCTCCTGACCACAAAGCACATATTAAATTAATTATAACTTTGCAAAAATCCATCCACTAACTCTTCCGAACCAGAAGAGGACATATGTTTTCTATGTGTTTAACTTTCTATTATTCCCTACAAGTATGTTGGTGTAATGTCTCAGCAGAGTGAATGATGTGCTGCTTTCTATGTTGATGTCTGTAATCTTATTGACATTTGATGTTCAATTGAATACTTCTGTAAATCTATCTTCCCAGTTACTTTCCTATATGCACTGTCTGCTGTTTGCTAACGTGTCATTTAAAATGATGGTCTTTCTCATTCATTACATGACTAGGGTTTGCATCAAGAGTGCATTTTGAGACATTGACAAGAGTTGAATTCTAGGCAAAGGGGAGGCCACTTTCTTTCCATTTCAGGTTTGCTCCTATGTGATAACTACACTGTTGAGTACGTTGTGAGGAGCAGGGAGAGCCTGCCACGTTGTTTCCATTTCTGTGGTTACTCTCCACTAGGAATCCTCTGATGTCCAGTAAGGGCTGAGGGCAACTTACAAGCACTGACAATCTTTTAACATTTTTCAGGTTTCTCTCTTATATGAATTCTGTGATGTTTGGAAAGTTTGGATGGCCGGGGAAAGGCCTGGCCACATTCTTGACATTTGTAAGGTTTCTCTCCACTATGAATTCTCTGATGTTCAGTAAGGTGTGAGTGCTGGCTAAAGGACTTGCCACATCCTTGACATTTGTAAGCTTTCTATGCAGTATGCATTCTGAGATATTCAGTAAGGACTGACCACTGGCTAAAGGACTAGGCACATTGTTCACATTTGTAAAGTTTCTCTCCAGTATGAATTCTGAGATGTCGAGTAAGGTGTTAGTGCTGGCCAAAGGCCTTGTCACACTCTTGACATTCTAAGGTTTCTCTCCAGTATGAACTCTGTGATGTTCTCTAAGGTGTGAGTGCTCACGAAAGGCCTTGTCACATTCTTTACATTGGTGTGGTTTCTCCTCAGTGACAACCCTGTGATGATAAGTGACGTTGGATTTCCCTTTAACGGCATGGCTGCATTCTTGACATTGGTCCTGTTTCTCTCCAATATGGATGCTGTGCTGTGTTCTAAGGTAGGAGTGCCTATTAAAGGCCTTGCCACATTGTTGACAATTGTCAAGTGTCTCCCTAATATAGATTTGCTCATGTCTATTTAGTGATGAGCAGTCCTTAGAGGTTTGACCACATTCTTTACAGTTGTAGGACGTCTCTCCAGCATGCATTCGCTGATGTTGAGATAGTGTTGAATGC
>NC_043706.1:2727226-2728899 GCF_006229205.1 Suricata suricatta
TCTTTCTTGATCTCCTTTGCAGTTTCTTGGCGCTCTCTCTTTCTTCAATTCCCATCATCAAACATTTACGTTGCACATTTATTCTCCCTTGCGTGCCTTGTAATGTCGCCTTCATTTCTGATGTGATGTTCCTTGTTTTCTCACATTTTTTTCTACATTCGACTAACTTTCATGTTATTTCTTCCAATTTTTCTCCATTTATTTTAATTTTTCGAATTTCTGACTTCATGTGACTTTGTCACATCCAAAAATGCTTGTTGGAGGATGTCTAATTCAGTTCTGAGAGTTGTGTTACATTTTTCTTCTGCTTTGTCATTTTTGGAGGAATTTTCATCAGCTACAGTATTTTGATTTGGGCTTTTTTATAGTGGCTTTGAATGATTCAAGGCTATTCAGATATGGTGGGAAGAGACTTGGGATCCTTTACAGAATTCCTAGTTCAAGGCCATCCCCTTCTATCCCTCCATGAAAATACAGTATCTTTCATAGATGTCTTTGGGGAGAGGGCTGGGATCCACTGGGAAAGAGTTCTGTGTCTTCACATTTGTATGTTTCCTTTGGTCTTGCGAGATCTGAATCCCCTCCTTCCTTCTTTTTTCCTTCACCAGCTACTCCCCCCAGGGGGCTTCTCCCTCTCACCTTCTTTCCCCCAGAAGCTTCTGCTGATGCTATACCCTCGCACCACGGGCGTCTGGGCCCACATTCCTTCCTGGTGCAGTCAGCTGGAGTTTCTACTTGAGAGGAGGGGAATTTTAACTGAATCCTGGGATCTCAGGTGGGTTCTTACTTCTTACTTCTAGGTGGGTTTTCTGGAGCTCCTTCCATTCTCCACAGAGAGTCACCTTTGGGAGCTCTTCAAAGAAAGGTCTGCTTGACGTGGTTGTTTTTAGTTCTTTATAGGGAACTTGATGTTTGTAGCTTTCTGTCTTCTAGCTGGGGAGAAGATATGGTTTTCACATTGCATGTGTGTTTTAATATGTGGAGAAATTAAGATCTGGGTGATTTTTATTATCCTCACGCTTTAAATTACCACCCAAATGATGAAACATTAAGAAATTACATAGTGTTTAAACAAAAAATGTGTGTTTCATTGTGTTTATGGGGCCATATTTTCCCACGCAGGGACTGCTTTCCGCCCACTAACAGGTGAAAGTTCATCTTTCCTGACAAAACCACAAAACAATGTCTGATCTGCTCTCCCTAAAATCTGACTCTGTGGGAAACTGCACATGTCTGATTGCATGAAAACTGGAATCTTCTCGTGTCTTGGATCTAACACTTGGGGTGTCCTTTAACTACATTTAACTGCTCAAACGTGGTAAAGTACATGCTGTTTTTGCAATTATAAGTCCTAACATGTAACTACAATGGGATCAAAGTAGTAATCTTTCCGGTCAGACCCTGGCTGTGCACTCTGTTAAAGTTGTCTGCCTTTGCCGCTGATCAGGCAAGGCTCTGACAGGGAAAAGGGGAACTCGCCACACCCCTCCTGAGTGGGTGTGAGGCAACCAGGTGGTTCCACTGGGAATTGAACCCAGGGTCTCCTGTTTGTAAGCAGATGTGCTGACCAGTACACCATGGAACCTGACAGGGGCCTGTCCTCCCAGGTGCTCTAACGAGGATCAAGGTAAGAAGAAGCCAACCCAGGTACAGATTGTTATGAGTAATAACAG
>NC_043706.1:2728999-2730205 GCF_006229205.1 Suricata suricatta
GTTGACACTTTTTGAAGAGAATGTTCTAAGCACGGCGTTGGCAGGAATCTCTCGGTGCATTGCGAAGATAGAGCTGAAAGACACCAAATAACAGGGAAGTAACATCATCCCACTGACTACTCTCAGATGAATACACTGTAGAGCTCTATTATACAAACTGAAAAACAATCAGAAAACATCAGCCAAAAGTTTGAGTAGGGATCATCAGGACTTGCACCCTCCATGGACACAAAACTTGCACACAACACACAGACCATATAGCCTAAAAGAAAATTTTGTAGTACTGTCGTGCTACAGTGCAAATCATTTCCCTGTGCCTCAAATAATCAGGAAAAGTACCACACAAGACCAAAATTACCACAGAAGGAAACTTAAACATACTTAAACATATTTCTGCTAAGTTTTTTGCAACTTTCAATTTTTCTATTTTTTAATGGTATAAAGGCTTCAGATAAGGAAAACATTCACATAAATATCATGACACCAAAAGGAACTAGAAAAGGAAGACAGCGGAAATTTAGTAGAGGAAGAAATAGCAAAGCAACATCTGAAATTACTTTATTTAGAAAGAAAAAAAAGACACGAATAAAACAGAGACCAGAATAAAAAATACCATAACTTTGAAAGGAATGTCCAGTTTAGGAGAAGAACAAAACTGGGTATCCTTCAACTATATATACAATGATATATTGTCAAGTTAAAAACTAGGAAAGAAATCCACTGGGGTGCTTGGTTGCTCGGTTGCTTAAGCGTCTGACTTCAGATCAGGTCTTGATCTCTGGGTTAGTCAGTTTGAGCCTTGCGTTGGGCTCTGTGGTTACAGCTCTGGGACTTGACCCTGCTTGGATTTCATGTCTCCCAATCCCTCTGACCCTCCTCTGCTTGTACTCTGTCTCTCTCACAGAAAGAAACATTAAAAAGAAAGATTTGCACTTAATGCCTAAAAATGCACAAGTTGCTAGGATTGAAATAGGACGCTTAAACCCAAGAATTCAGAATAATGGATGAAGAAGATGTGGTTTATCTATACAATGGAATACTACACGACAATGGGAAAAAATGAAATCTGGTCATTTGGAGAAACATGGATGGACCTGCTAAATAAGTCAGGTAGAGAAAAAAAGAAACCATATGTTTTCACTCATAGGTCTAACAGGAGAAACCTAACAGGGGACCATAGGAAGGGCAAATGGGGGGAAAAGAGTA
>NC_043706.1:2730305-2731657 GCF_006229205.1 Suricata suricatta
TATGTGTAGCCCAAATGAGATAGTGACGGCACAAATGCTAGCTCAAGGGTTCAGACCAGGAAAAGGTTTAGGAAAGAATGAAAAAGGAATTACCCAACCTATTGCGGTGCAAAAAAAAAAAAAAAATGAAAGAAAGGGCTTGGGAAATTTGCCCTAGGGGCCATTGACATTCCTGTACCCCATGCTGATAAGATCACTTGGAAATCTAATGACCCTGTGTGGGTTGATCAGTGGCCTTTATCTGTTGAAAACCTGCAAGCAGTGCGTCAGCTAGTGCAGGAGCAGTTAGCTGCTGGATGCATAGTGGAGAGTAATTCTCCTTGGAATACCCCTATATTTGTCATAAAAGAGAAATCAGGTAAATGGAGATTATTGCAGGACCTGAGGGCAGTAAACAAAACAATGGTCCTCATGAGAACGCTCCAGCCAGGGCTTCCCTCTCCTGTGGCTGTACCTCTAGGGCACTATAAAATTATCATAGGTCTTAAAGACTGTTTCTTTACCATCCCCCTCCACCCTAACCACCAAGAGCGATTCGCTTTCAGTGTGTCCTCTGTTAATTTTAGAGAGCCCATGAAAAGATATCAATGGAAGGTTTTACCTCAGGGTATGGCTAATAGCCCTATTTTATGTCAAAAATTTGTGGCACTGGCCATACAAAAGGTATGCGATGTCTGGAGAGAATTGTACATTATACATTATATGTATGACATTCTCCTGGCAGGGAGGGACGGCCAGCAGGTGCTAAAATGCTTTGATGACGTACAATCATCCCTGCAGGCTCACGGGCTGCAAATAGCCCCTGAAAAGGTGCAGTTACAAGACCCTTACACTTACCTGGGTTTTCAGATTTCAGGAGCCCATATAACTACTCAGAAACTGGAGCTCAGATTAGACACTCTGCAGACACTCAATGACTTCGAAAAGTTACCAGGAGATACAAATTGGATTAGGCCTTATCTTAGGCTCCCCACTGGGCAGCTCAAACCTTTGTTTGACATGCTCCAGGGGGACCCAGATCCCAAATCTTCGAGATCGCTCACTAGTGAGGGCCGTCAAGCATTAAAGATTGTGGAAGAAGCCATCCACTCCCAGTTTGTCACTGCCATAGATTATGATCAACCCCTGATGTTTATTATTTGCAAAACTTCTCTTACTCCTACAGCAGTTTTCTGGCAAAATAACCCCATTATGTGGGTGCATCTTCCCTCCTCACCTGCGAAGGTCATCTATCCTTACTATCTGGCTGTGGCTGACCTTATTGTTCTAGGGAGAGAACAAAGTGTGAAGTACATTGGCAAGGAGCCTGATTCCATCATACAACCCTATTCAAAAGGTCAGCTTGACTGCCT
>NC_043706.1:2731757-2734048 GCF_006229205.1 Suricata suricatta
AGAAATTTTAGGTAAACCATTATGGGTATTAGGATTTCTTTACCTGGGTGAACATAAGACCACCCCCACCGCACCCCGGCCAGGGACATTGCTGAAGGGAATGCTACAGGTCACCTGATTTTCTGCATTAAATCATGCCAGTCATAGCCTTGGAAAATATTTGACGACATGAATTGAATAGTTTTTGTAAGGTTTAATAGATGGAGGCAGAGATGAGAGGAAAGAAAGAGACCAAATTATGGAGCCAAGAAAGCCTTTATTGGGATCTGCAATTCCTGGGCAAAATCTATGACACCGGGAGTGGGGAGTCATGGAAGTTGCATCTGGTAGGGGGGGCAGGGATTTTTATGGATGAGGGGCTTCCGGGTTTGATCTTGGGAGGGCAGATTATCAAATAAGGGTATTTCAGGGACGTGGCAGGATGGAATAGGTTGCCTCCTCTGTCAGGGTGATGGGAAGCTGGAGCTTCATGATTGGCTGTTTTCAAACTGGCAGGGTACCTTCCTGGTCTGCAGGTGGGGGTGGGGGTCGTCAGTGCATGTGCTTTTCTCCAACACACAGCAAAAGGGCCGCTTGGTCACCATCTTAAGGTAAGTCTTACAGTTTTTATCCCATTTCTTGTGTCTGTTTCATGAGTATTTTACGATGTGGTGGAAGCATAGACAATAGGCAGGAGCCAAATCAGGGTCATGTGATTAAAGACTATTGGTAGGAGATCATTCTCCATGATTTTAAGATTTTTCATTTGTCATAGTTAGAAACATTGAAAATTCTCATTCTATCATTCCACATAGGATTGTGTATAAAAAAGCTTTCTAATATAATGATAGTATCTTGCTCGTAGATAGAGGACAGGGTTGTTTCTTGGACACAAAAATATATGTCTGCACCGTCGTCAAAGGTTCCAGCAGATACGCTAGATTTTACTTAATATACTGGGGTTTCCTATGCTCAGGTCTCCCGTATCCGCTGCATGTGCAGATTCTCCCTGTAGGAGTTGGGGCTGGGGGCGGAGCAGTGATATTAGAGAGATCTAGGCGTCTATGGTGTTCGCTGTGTCGTGAGCAAACATCCTAACTGCAGCCAGAATTTGAAAATTATTACAGACCACCTTGTTACATTATGGAACGTGTTAAGAAACAATTTTTAGAGTTCTCAAGATTATCCATTGACGATATGGAAACAAAGTAGATACTCATGGGATGGGTTTGTTTCTCCTCTTGTTTTTGCATCTGTTTTGTGATTGATTTGTACATATATATGATATCATATGATTATTATCTTTCTTTGAGTTACGTCACATAGCATAATACCTTGTAGATCTGTCTACTTTGTTACAGATGGCGAGTAGGAACAACAAAAGCAGAAACATCAGCAGAGTGGAATGGGGAGGGAGAATGGGCAATATGGGTAAATAGGATTAGGAAGGACAGGCTTCCAGGTATGGAATTAGTCGGTCATGGTGACACAGGATACAACACAGGGCGTACATTCAGTGGTATTATAACATCACCTAATGGTGACAGGCGGTAGCTCTCTTGTGGTAAGTGAATTAATGCTATAGAGTTGTCAAACCACCAACCTTTACATCTGATCTGATGTAACATTGTATGTCAGGTATACCTTAAGAGAAAAGAGAGAACACAATTTAGGTACCAATACACATATACATATATAGGTTACAGTGTATTCTTAAGTTGCCTACAACGAAAGGTAACCGACTCTCCAAATCATGCTCATCCTAGGTGTTCATAGTAAGATGGAGATTTAGGAAAACCTATTTATCGTTATCAAAATGAAAGTGAAGGCAAATTGCTAGAGAGACGTAGGACATGATCGGGAAGAGAGTGTGCGCAGGTGAGTGAAAAAGTGAATAGGAGCATCTAGAGGAGTCTGGCATCCTCACTGGCTGAGCAGCCTAGGAGACACCTCGTTTCTGTGAGAGCTTTTGAAGTTGGTCACCCTGCAATGTGCTCTCTCTCCTCTCTCCTCTCCTAAAGTGCCTGTACTCACGGGCACAAGTCTTCTGAAGACTTTTCTGTCGATGTGGATTCTTTGGGGAAAACATGAAAGTGCAATTAAATTTTAAGTCTATGCCCTTTTGAGGTAAAGTCAGATTTTGGCAAGAAACCTGATGTAAAAATGCAAGAGATCCTGTAATATGAAGCTATAGGAATTACTAAAAGGGCAGGGAAAACTTGATATTTTCAAGAGCTATGCAATCCAAGGGCCCAAAGCTAAGAAATGCAACAGTGCAACCAGAATCCATTGTACCTGCTTTACTTATTTAA
>NC_043706.1:2734148-2736146 GCF_006229205.1 Suricata suricatta
TAGAATGGCGGCACGCCAAGCTCCGCTGAGCTAGGCACTGTAGGCCACTCTAATGAGTCCGATCTCCTTGGGCCGCAGTTGAGCCGAGTTGTATTTTCCAGACCAGCCTCGGTTCAAAGTTCCAGTCCATGCACGTTTGCACTACCACAGATGAAATATATTTGTTTTGGTGGCTGGCTTCTTAGGGGGAGGAATCAGTAGGTCTTGGCTCAGGCAGGGATTTCGGCTACCCCTGCCTGAGGCAAAATGAGCAGCAGTAGGTGAAGTGCGCACCTTCACAGACTCAGCTGCGGAGTCCCCACCCCCAGCCAGGATCACGATTGCAATGGGGAAAGGAGAAAAGGAAAAAAAATTGAGACTCTCTCGGCTTCGGGTAGCTGTTGATTAAGGCGCTGTGCGCTGCTGGAAATGAGTTGGGAGCTCCTGCAGCCCAGCGCGCGCCCAGGCCTCCACCCGCCACCGACTCCCTCTTGGGGGTCCCGAAGGTGTGGGCCCTATCTTTTCCTGTTGGCACCCAGGATTCAGGATTCGCACAGCCAGTGCAGGGAGCGAGATGCGCCGTGGAAATGAGATGCGTGGTTCCGTTCCCAAAACCGAGTTCAGGTGCTCGTGCCCCTGGCGCAGCCGCTGCCGGGCGCCTCCGCGGCAGCCTCTCACCGCACCACGGCCCGCTGCCGCCACAGCCCCGGGCGCCTCTCAACGTGCGCACCCCCGGCACAGCCGCCGGGGTCGCTTCTGCGGTTGCTTCTCACCGCGCCGCCACCACGCTGGAGCTGCTGCCGCTGCAGCTGCTTGCGCTGCTTCCCCACCGCCGAGATGGCTTAGGGCTGGAAGCTGTTAACTTCTTTTGCACCACCCGGATTCAGGATTCTGGCTACCCAGCAGTTATCTATGGAGTGGGTCCCTCTCTCCAAGCGCAGCCAAATGTTCTGTACCTCTTCCCCAGAGACAGTACCTCTTCCCCAGAGACAGATAATGGACCTGGGTAGGCTGCATCTTGATAGCATCTATTTGCTGCCTTAGGAATGCCATGACCTTATGGGATAGAACAGGGCCCAAGGACACCAAGATCAATAAACCCGCAGTAGGTCCTAAAAGTGGGAGGAGGTAGGGTAGAAGTCCATGAAATCCACTGAGGAAAGGACTGTCGATGAGTTCCTTCCTCCTCTTCTCCAGGTCCTCCTGAAGCTTTTTAATCTTATTTCTGAATTGCCAGACTTGTTCACATAGAAGCAGCATCGTTCCTGATACGGGAATCCAACCATCGAGAGAAGGTGTCACCATTTCCCAAAAATGGTCCCTAGAAGAAAGGACAGGGATATTTCTCAAGGAGATTTTTTCTCCCTGGAAGACTGAGTATTATGATCAATTTGCTTTACTAGTCTCCCCGGCAACCATCAGGCTGCGTCTGTTTGTTGTGAGTAGATGCACACTGCTCCTCGTCCCCAGATCAAGCCTGGGTCAGGACCATACCACTTATTATCCAAGGGGTCCCTCCAAAGCATGGTAGCAAAAGTTCTTGTGTCTCATTGTGTCAGAGACGTTCAGCAGCCGAGCATCCTTCTTTATCCATGTTAAAAAACTTTAAATTAAGAGTGAATCGTGTAGAAGATTTCTGGGAGATCCCTTGATGGGGTACCATTCCCCCTTTTTTTATTTTTTCAAGGGTATTTTTTAAGGATAGATGTGCCCGTTCTACTATACCTTGTCCTTGTGGATTATAAGGGATCCCGGTGACGTGTTTAATGTGTAACTGTTGACAGAATTTAGAGAACACGGTCCCAGTATATCCAGGTCCATTGTCAGTTTTTATTTGTTTTGGGATCCCTAACACTGATATGGCAGAAAGCATGTGTGCTACGACGTGCTTTCCTGCTTCTCCAGTTTGTAAAGTAGCATATAGGAAGCCACTGTAGGTATCTACATTCACATGGACATACTTTAGATTTCCAAACTCTAAAATGTGTGTGACGTCCATTTGCCAGATGGCATTGGGCA
>NC_043706.1:2736246-2743773 GCF_006229205.1 Suricata suricatta
CTGATTGTTTTTCAGTTTGTATAATAGAGCTCTACAGTGTATTCATCTGAGAGTAGTCAGTGGGATGATGTTACTTCCCTGTTATTTGGTGTCTTTCAGCTCTATCTTCGCAATGCACCGAGAGATTCCTGCCAACGCCGTGCTTAGAACATTCTCTTCAAAAAGTGTCAACGGGGGAACATAGTACCCTTGAGAATTCTCATGTAATGATAGAACAGGTCAACCATAGGGAGAGTGAAGGGCATGAAACATATCCTGACGGTCATATCCAAACAGACACATCTGCCCATAAGAAGAATCTCACTGCCCGAAGTGGTGATCAGTACAAAGGATTTGGCAACACTTCCCCTTTCAGGTTAGCAGTTTCTGTCAAGCCTAGTGTTTCAGTAACCAAACACTCAAGTCAAATCTTGACACATAATTATTTGTTGAGAGAAAATTTTGAAAATCAGGAAAGTGACCTCATTCATGTTGAAAATAAGTATTTGACCCAATGCGAAAATGGGATTGGACTGACCTTTCACTCAAATGTTTCTGAGAATCATAGATTTAAAACTGAGGAGGAAAGTGTTAAGTGGCATCAGCTTGAGGAGCACATCAGAAAGAGGTCAACCCAACAAAATGACGAGGCGATTTTGAATGGACATAGAATTGCTGTTTGCAGTGAATCTGAGGCAACATTTAACCAAGGCTCCAACGTTAACAAACGTCTGAGTACTCATTTGCCAGAAAGCCATGTTGAATGTAATAAAGGTGAGGAAGTCTTGTTTCAAAGTCCTAAACGTATCATACAGAGGAGTACACATCTGGAAGACAATCCTTATCAAGAACGGGGGAACGCCCTGCAGCTGTCCCCCAGTGTTGGTGATCATCAGACAAGTTGTGTGGGACAAAAGCCATCCACAAGTAATAAGTCTGGAAACACACTTAGTCAGTCACCAAGACTAAATCTACATAACACAATTGGCACTGGAAAGAAAAGGTACACTTGTAAGGGCCGTGGCCTAGTCCTTCATTGGCGCTCAACACTATCTCAACATCAGCAAATGCATGCTGGAGAGACGTCCTACAACTGTGAAGAATGTGGTCAAACCTCTAAGGACTGCTCATCGCTAAATAGACATGAGAAAATCCATATTAGGGAGACACTTGACAAATGTCAACAATGTGGCAAGGCCTTTAATAGGCACTCCTACCTTAGAACACAGCACAGCATCCATATTGGAGAGAAGCAGTACCAATGTCAAGAATGCAGCCATGCCATTAAAGTGAAATCCAACGTCACTTATCATCACAGGGTTGTCACTGAAGAGAAACCTCACCAATGTAAAGAATGTGACAAGGCCTTTCGCGAGCACTCACACCTTAGTCAACATCTCAGACATCATACTGCAGAGAAACCTTACACATGTGAACAATGTGGCCAGGTCTTTAGAACACACTCAAGCGTAACTCAACATCATAGAATTCATACTGGAGAGAAACCTTACAGATGTCAAGAATGTGGCAAGTCCTTTCGCCAGCACTCACACCTTACTCGACATCACAGAATTCATACTGGAGAGAAACCTTACAAATGTCAAGAATGTGGTAAGACCTTTATCCAGAAATCAAGCCTTACTCAACATCTCAGAATTCATACTGGAGAGAAACCTTACAAATGTCAAGAATGTGGCAAGTCCTTTCGCTGGCAATCATGCCTTACTGAACATCACAGAATTCATACTGGAAAGTACCTTTACAAATGTGAGAAATGTGGTAAGGCCTTTACAGACCACTCAAATTATACTCGACATCTCAGAATTCATAGTGGAGAGAAACCTTACAAATGTCAAGAATGTGGCAAGGCCTTTATCCAGCACTCAGACCTTACTAAACATCACAGAGTTCATATTGGAGAGAAACCTTACAAATGTCAAGAATGTGGCCTGGCCTTTCGCTGGCACTCAAACCTTACTAGACATCACAGAATCCATACTGGAGAGAAACCTTACAAATGTCAAGAATGTGGCAAGACCTTTAGCCAGCACTCAGACCTAACTGAACATCACAGATTTCATACTGGAGAGAAACCTTACAAATGTCAAGAATGTGGCATGGCCTTTCGCTGGCACTCAAACTTTACTAGACATCACAGAATTCATACCGGAGAGAAACCTTACAAATGTCAAGAATGTGGTCAGGCTTTTCCCCGGCCATCAAAACTTTCCAAACATCACAGAATTCATATAATAGAGATGCTTGAAAAATGTTAAAAGAATGTCAGTGCCTGTAAGTGGCCCTCCGCCCTTACTGGACATCAGAGGATTCCTAGTGGAGAGTAACCACAGAAATGGAAACAACGTGGCAGGCGCTCCCTGCTCGTCACAACGTACTCAACATGGTAGTTATCACATAGGAGCAAAACTGAAACGGAATGAAAGTGACCTCCCCTTTGCCTAGAATTCAATCCTTGCTCAATGTCTCAAAATTCACTCTTGATGCAAACACTGGCCATGTAATGAATGAGAAAAGACCATCATTTTAAATTACACTTTAGCAAACAGCAGACAGTGCATATAGGAAAGTAACTGGGAAGATAGATTTACAGAAGTATTCAATTGAACATCAAATGTCAATAAGATCACAGACATCAAAATAGAAAGCAGTACATCAGTCACTCTTTTGAGACATTACGCCAACATACTTGTAGGGAATAATATAAAGTTAAACACATAGAAATCATATGTCCTCTTCTGGTTCAGAAGAGTTAGTGGATGGGTTTTTGCAAAGTGATAATTAATTTCAATATGTGCTTTGTGGTCAGGAGCCATTCTGAACTCACTAGTTGAGAACACTTGTGAGGTTAAGGCCTGTTTGCAAGGCCTCCTGCTGTCAGAAGATGACTGATATTCATCCCTCCTCAATTGTTTTGGCTTCAGCACCGACCCCATATGTACCTTGTTGATTGGTATGGAGATTGACTTGTCCCCTTCTTCTAGCCCTACAATGCTGATTGCAGCCTGTGAAGCAACTTTCTGTAGGACCTTCTTCTTTTGTGATGATGGGAGCAAACATCTTTCCTGAGAATCCTGTTTTTCTTATACCTCCCCTTAAGTAGACAGGCTATTGATCCCTTCTCGCTAAGACCTAACTTCTGCCTTTGCTTTGCTGAAAACATTGTCTTGTATTTGAATGCTAAAGATATCTTCTTGTTTTGTATGATAAGCATCTAAATCACATACATCAATCACTATTAATAAAAGCTATACATTAGTTTTCTGCAGATCTGTGTTCTGTGACATTTTTACATATCAAAGAAAGTTGTCATCAGAAATCATTTTCTAAGGCAAATGCCACTTCTGTGCTGTTCCCCATACATTTAACCATAAATAAAGCTGAGTCTCAAAGTAGAGATGTCTGCCTGGTGATCAGAAGGAATCTCAAGGCTCTCTCATCCCTCTCTCCCAGACACCGTCCGTCCTTCAGGGACCCCTGGACCAGCTAGAACATGACTCTGGCAAGTGGCGCCTGAACAGGGACCTGAAGCAAAGCCCTTCTCTTTTAACTAAGCCTTTCCCACTGCATTAGATGGGATGTTTAATATTCCATCATAGGGTGCCACATGCCCCTCTACATGAGATAAGTACAGTTAGTTGGTGGATAAGTAAAGAACAATTTTTGAGATGGTATGGGCAATAAAATGTCTAAGGAAAGGAGACTCTTAATAGACATAATAAAGGTATGCCCTCAACCAATTGCTCAATTTTTAAATTTTGTTCAAAACCAGTGCCCCTGGTTCCACGAAGACAGAACTGTCAGCATAGATATCTGGAATCAGGTTGAGGACGGTATTAGACAATGGTATATTTCACAAGGACCTCACAAGGTCCCAGTCGAAGTTCTTTCTCTATTGACCCTTAGAAAGAAGGCGCTAGACCCCTCCACAGAGACGTCGGGAATCGTCAAGCCACCAGCCCCTCCAAATGATAACAAGGTGGACTCAGGGACTGTCCGCCACTCCACCACTACGAAGATTTCAAATTTAACATCACACAATTGGGCTTTCCCCGTTCAGACGACAGGGACTTTGCCTGCATCTGGGCCTCTTCCTCCCATGCCACTTTCAAAGGGGGTAGGGCTCAGAGCTGCCATTAGAGAGGCAGAAAAAGAGGAGATAAAGATACTGAACTACAAGCTGCCTGTGCCGAATAAGCGCCACCTGTGCTCTATACACTCACATTGCTAGAGGCCCCGATGTCCCGTTGGATGACGCCTTGGGACTGGATTCAGGCTGCAGAAGCATGCCTGTCAGGAGGCCCATATCTGCTATGGAAAGCAGAATACGATGAGCTAGCTAGGAAAAGAGCTGCAGTAAGTAAAAGGACGAATGGGAGAGACAATGCCCTTGATAAACTTCTGGGCGAGGGTCATTGGACACTGCTCAAGCTCAGATGTGTTGACCAGGACACCTCACAAGAGGTCACTGATTTGTGCCTATCACACATGGAGAGTTTTGCCGGTCACAACAGTCAGGGCCACTATCTTGGGAGAAATCCGACAAGGATCGGATGAAAGCTCTGAGGATTTCTTATCTAGACTCCTACAAGCTGTGAGAGTGGTAACTAAGGATGAGGCCGTGGACATTCTCATTAACCTACTAGCATTTGAAAATGCCTCTTCTGCCTGCCAGTCCTTTCTACGGCCTATACAAAAAACAGGCACCTTAACTGATCCTGTCAATCAATTTGCAGATGTAAGTCCAGCCTTTATCCAGGGCATGGCGATCACAACAGCTTTAATGGGAGAATCAGACCCTTAATATGTCAGGTCCTTAGGGCAGTCAGGAGGTATAAAGAGCAAAAAACCTTCCTCGAGGTCTAATTGCTATTCTTGTGGGCAGGGCGGACATTTTGGTAGAGACCGCCTAAGTAAAAAGCAGTTACCTCCCTGTCAAGAGCACCTGTTTCTCAGGTGATCAATAACAACGCGCCCAGAACTATGTGCCCTAGGTTCAAAACGGCTTTCACTGGGCCAAAGATTGGAAATCTAAATTTCACAAAAATGGCCAACCACTGGGGACCAATCTCCAAAAATCTGAGGAACAGGGGAACAGATTGAGCGCCAGCTCCCGACCACGGCACTCATTGGGGCAACATCCCTCCGCCCTCCCAGTCGGTTCGCCAATTTCAATCTGTCTCCAAGCCTTACAGGAGAATGCCAGGCAGCGCAGGACTGGACCTCCGTTCCACCAGCAGCAGGATCCTAACGCCTGATTCACCTCGTGTAACTATTCCCACCAGTAGAAAGGGCCCCTGCCCTCATGGATAGTCTGACGAATATTGGGACGGAGCTCCATCTCCCTTTAGGGCATCACTATAATCCCTGGGGTCGTTGATGTTGATTATCAGGGAGAGATCAAGGGGTTGGTGTCTCCTCCTCCTTTCACATAGCACATTTTTAAAGATCAGAGAATTGCCCAGTTAGTATTATTGTCTTATTATCACATAGGAAAGGATGCCACTAATGCCCCCAGAGGAGGATGCGGCTTTGGGTCTAGCGATATGGTCTTTGGGACACAGTATATTAAGGCCTCCAGGTCCACTAATGTGGGGAGCCAGAAGAACGGAGATCAGCTGCCTGTAGGCAGGGCAGCATTATCTCTCCGAATTTAGCCCTGGAGAAAGCTAGTCTGAGCTTTCTTACCGGCCCCTCAGGTACTGTGCTAAAATTGCAGTTTCGGTTCCCCCTTTACCCTAGCCTTTTTCTAGAAATCACTTGATCCTGTGTCCTAGCAACTGACCTAGGTCAGCTGCCTTTCTTCCCGCCTTGAACTCTTTATAAGAGTTTTGTGTTCTCTCAATAAATGAGGCTTGATCAGATATTTTGTCTTGCCGCCATTCTCTGTGCCCCCAGCCCCCCAATTCTCACTCCCTTTCTCAGGACCTGCGTTGACTGACCTGTGGGCTGGGTCAAGTGGCGCCTGATGTAGGGTGAGCCTCTGAGTACGAGGTGTCGGGTCTGCCAAGTTTTCTGTCTGCCTCAGGCAAGGATTATCTCTCTCTGGAGAGTGAACCAGCAAACGAGATTTGCATCTAGAGGCTGGAGACTGCCATTTCCTGGTCAAAATAACTTTGGCGTCTGTCATGCTGCGCCAGACTGGAGTGGCCAAGTGCACAAAAGATCAAAATGTATTTTAGGTTATTCAGTGCTAACTCCCCCCTTCCCAGCATTGCTGAGGCAAATCTGGGCATTTCTTTTGATATTCATTTGATTCTGTTTACCTGGTAACTGACTTTGGTCAGCTGTTTTGTTTTCCCGCCTTGAAACCTTTATAAAAGACAGTTTTCTGAAAAAAGCTCCCTCTTTTGCCTGATCGGGAAACCGTGAGTTCTGTCTTTACTCTCTGCGTCTCCCTCTCCTGCCCCCCTTTTTCTCTCCCTCCCTCAGGCGAAGGCCCCGCGACAGTCCTGCCGGTTGGGGCGGACGAAACAGGTACCGCCGAACGCCGGGAACGAGCGGCCCCCGCCCGCGGGATACGACAACGGTGGATCCATTGAAGAAACTGATCAAAGAGAAAAACAAGAAAAGAGGTAACAGCCGAAGTTAAAAGAATTTACAGGGAGACGGCTGCGTGGAATTCTGCTGCGTAATCCAGGGCGCAAGATTTATACAGAGACGGCCACGCGGGAACCTGCTGCATGGTCCAGTGCTCGGGTGAGTGATCGGAATTCCTGGGGCAGGAAATAAAAGGTCTGACAGAGACCCTCAGGTCGCGGGGAGTAAAGTTTAAGAAAAAGCAATTATGTGTTTTTCTAAACATAGAAAGAAAATAAGGAAAGTGAGTAAAGTAAAGAGATTGCCCAGGTCAGTGTTTTTCTAATGTTTCTATCTTGTTTGTAAAACCTTTGTGGGAGGGAATGTTATAGCCTCTGGTGTGTGTGTGTGAGTGATTGTGTGACTCGGTCTGGCTTGCCTACCAGGTTCGAATTTGTGGCTCCACGGGTGGGCACTCTTAAAGTCCCCAAATAGCCTACGGAGTCCACGTGGGCCTAGTCTGCGATACCATGGTGAAAAGCATATGGTCTATGGTGGCATTGGGATAGTTTCCAATCGTAAGTCACAACGCTGAGTCCGCTATGGCTAAGCTTCACCTAAGCTCCTTTGGGATGTGGCCAGACAGGCATCTGATTGGTCTCCTCACTAGAGGAGGCACCCCACCCTTTGTTTGTCTCACGTCAAGTGTTCGAGTGGATGATCGGGTTTATGGGACAAGAAATAAGCCAACACGAAGCTTTTGTAAATGGTCTAACAGAGACCTTGAAGGCACGGGGGGGGGGGGTAAAATTTAATAAAAAACAATTATTAGAATTTTTTCAATTTCTGCATGAAGTTTGCCCTTGGTTCCCCCAGGAAGGACCATAGACAAAAAAGAGTGGAGAAGAGTGGGGGATACTTTAAAGGATTGTTATGATGCTTTGGGGCCAGAAATAATTCCTGCTAATGCCTTCTCTTATTGGACCCTTATTAATGAGATCATTAGTGTAC
>NC_043706.1:2743873-2746484 GCF_006229205.1 Suricata suricatta
TAATAAAAAACAATTATTAGAATTTTTTCAATTTCTGCATGAAGTTTGCCCTTGGTTCCCCCAGGAAGGACCATAGACAAAAAAGAGTGGAGAAGAGTGGGGGATACTTTAAAGGATTGTTATGATGCTTTGGGGCCAGAAATAATTCCTGCTAATGCCTTCTCTTATTGGACCCTTATTAATGAGATCATTAGTGTACACCCTAGGAGTCCACTCATTGCCAACATAATTGAAAATGGGGAAAAAATTTTACAAAAAGAAAGTAGGAGGCCCCCTACCATAGCCATGGGGAGGATAATCTTATTTCCCTAGATAGCGACCTTGAAAAGAAATCAGATAATTCAGTTGGAAGACCCAAAAAGTTAGACTCTAATCTAAAGAAAAGAAAAATAAAGCGAAAGGTTAGGATTATACCCAAATGCTCACGTCCGAGACTTTCAGAAAGAGCTTCCAGTAATGAGTTGTCAGATAATGACTGGGAGGATATTGATGAAACGGCTGCAAAATACCATAGCCCTGATTGGCCGCCTCCATATAACCCCCCACCCTTGGCACCTCCTTTAGCTTTGCCCATCATAGATCCCAAAAAGGATCTAATAGATAAAACAGAGCAGCTGCGAGAGCAGATAAAATTAGAAAAAGAACACCAAGACTTGATATCACGATTAGAAAAACTTAAGGTTGGAAAAGGGAGTCTACCGTCACGCCTTCACGGCAAACGTCCCAACCCCCAAGACGAGGGGCGGCTCTCAAAAATCCTCCGGCTGCTGGCCCCCTAATAGACATCGAGGACCCTGAGGCATTTCCAGTTACTGAGACCACCGACGCCCAGGGACAGGCATGGAGACACCATTCAGGTTTTGACTTTAAGGTCATTAAGGAGCTTAAGACTGCTGTAGCGCAATACGGGGCTACTGTGCCATATACTAGGGCGATCGTGGAATCAGTGGCTGAGAATTGGCTCACCCCTGGTGATTGGTATGCCCTTGCTCGAGCCTCCTTATCTGGGGGGGATTATTTGTTGTGGAAGTCGGAATATATTGAATTCTGTAAGGAGACTGCTCGACGTAATGCATAGGCGAATAATGGCTGGAACTTGGACATGCTGATAGGGGAAGGAAATTATGCCAGCAGTGATATACAGATGCAATATGATGCTGGCTTGTTTGCTCAAGTACAAGCCGCTGGGACTAGAGCCTGGAGAAAGTTACCAAAGGGGACCTCAGTCCCTCCTTAACTAACATTAAACAAAGTCCCGATGAGCCTTTCGCCGACTTTGTCCATCGACTTCTTATGGCAGTGGGGCATATTCTTGGTAATGCTGATGCTGGCACTGAATTTGTTAAACAACTTACAGATAAGAATGCAAATTCCGCATGTCAGGCGGCCATTAGGCCCTATCGAAAACAGACAGATCTCTCTGGTTATATTAGACTGTGTTCTGATATCGGCTCTGCTTACCAGCAGGGATTGGCAATGGCTGCAGCCCTGCAGGGATTTTCTGTCAACAAAAGAAAGGTAGATGTTTCAACTGTGGTAAAGAAGGCCACTTTGCCAAAGACTGTCGATCTAGCATGCAGCCCAGTGATTATAATGGTGCTCCTAGATTGTGTCCTCGATGTCAGAATGGCCGACACTGGGCTAAGGATCGTAGATCAAAGACGGACTCCCAGGGTAACCCATTACCACCCCTTCAGGGAAACGGGAAATGGGGCCAGCCTCAAGCCCCCAAACCCAAACAAGCTTTTGGGGCAATCAAGTTTGTTCCCACAAATAATCCGTTTCAAACCTCTGCAGAGCTACCCCAGGAAGCGCAGGACTGGACCTCTGTTCCACAACCCACACAGGATTAACCCCTGACGTGGGGGTCCAAACCCTACCCACTGGAATTTATGGTCCCTTACACCCTAAAATTTTTGGTTTGCTTTTGGGACACAGTAGTGCTACAGTTAGAGGGTTACATGTCTATCCTGGAGTAATAGACAACGACTATACAGGAGAAATAAACATTATGGCCGCCTCTCCTCAGGTGATTACTACAGTACCCTAGGGCAGCGCATAGTGCAACTTCTCTTGCTGCCCTTTCCTGTTACTGATGACCCAATTAAAAACTCGAGCCGAGAAGCCCAAGGTTTTGGCTCCTCTGATGCTTATTGGGTACAGTATGTTAATGCCCAAAAGCCCATGCTTACACTCTGGCTTGATGGCAAAGAATTTCAAGGCTCAATAGACACAGGAGCAGACATCACCATTATTAAAAAAGAGGCCTGGCCTTCACAATGGCCCCTGTCCCCTACCTTAACCAACCTTAAAGGTATAGGGCAAAGCAAAAACCCTGAAAAGAGTGCAAAGTTATTGCGCGGGCAGGATGCCGAGGGAAGTCAGGGAAACATTCAACCTTTTGTTATTCAAGGGTTACCTGTCAATTTGTGGGGGAGAGACCTCTTAACTCAGATGGGTATTATTATGTGTAGCCCAAATGAGATAGTGACGGCACAAATGCTAGCTCAAGGGTTCAGACCAGGAAAAGGTTTAGGAAAGAATGAAAAAGGAATTACCCAACCTATTGCGGTGCAAAAAAAAAAAAAAAATGAAAGAAAGGGCTTGGGAA
>NC_043706.1:2746584-2747789 GCF_006229205.1 Suricata suricatta
TAGCTTCACTTGCAACTTGAGAGAAATATGGAAACTCAGACCTCCAAGTCAGAATATGAATTTAATGGGATCTTCAGCTCATTGTCATACACAGGAACATTGGTGAGATACACATCTAGCTCAGCATCCCTGGTCCAGTATTCTATGCCTGTCTTTATGTCTGAAGGACGTTATGCTGGTAAGGATGGCTTAGTAGGATCTTCACATTAAGAAGTGTTTGCCACCAAGGTGCCCTTCATTTCTGGCATTATCCTGGGTATATATTATGCTGTGACTTCCCTGTGAACGTCTGGGTGGATTTTGATATATCTGCTAAAAATGGCATTGGGGTTCTGATAGAGATCATTAAGTGAGTAGAGCACATTGAGCACTATTGGCAGCTCACGTGTGAACTATTCTGGTCCATAAACATGGATATATTTTCATTTATGTCTTTCAATTTCTGCACAATATTTTATAGTGTTGAACGCGGTTTGACTTCTATCATTATGTCAAATGTATGCGTTTCATGTAAAGAAACAGAGTAATTATTATGTGTTGTGTTTGTGTTCTCCAAAAAAAAATGTAAACTATGGATGAGTTTTACATACACGGATTCTTCAGAAGGGAGACAATTGGCAGCGGAGTAGCAGGACCCTTGGCTCCTCAGTTCTCATGAATACCTCTGGATAATTGAGAGATCGTTCTAAAAATCCCACAAATGGGCCTGAACGCTGACAGCACAAAATCCCCAACTTGTGAGAAAGAAGAGGCCACACACACTGAAGATGGCAGAACGTTTAAAGACATGGTTTCGGGAGAACGGAATTGCAGTGCTGCAGAGGACAGAAAGCTGTGATCAGGGAGCAGGTCACGAGAGACAGGAGCACACACGGGAATGATTATAGGGAACATTTCCCCAGAATCTTTGGCTTGGAAAATGGGAAGGGCAGAATTTCATGAGCTCTGGCAGCTAGCCTATCTTTTTTTTTTTATTATTTAAATAGTTTATTACCAAGTTTCCATGTAACAGCCAGTGCTCTTCCCCACAGGTGCCCCTCTCCGGGACTATCATCTCTCTTCCCCTTCCCCCCTCCCTCTTCAGCCCTCAGTTCAGTCTCAGCATTCCAAGTCTCTCTTGATTTTCCTCACTCCCTCTCCCGTACTCTTTTCCCCCCATTTGCCCTTCCTATGGTCCCCTGTTAGGTTTCTCCTGTTAGACCTAT
>NC_043706.1:2747889-2749242 GCF_006229205.1 Suricata suricatta
CATTTGGTCAAATACTTATTTTCAACATGAATGAAGTTACTTCCCTGATTTTCAAAATTTTCTCTCAACAAATAATCATGTGTCAAAATCTGATTTGAGTGTTGGGTTACTGAAACACCCGGCTTGACAGAAATAGCTAACTTGAAAGGGGAAGTTTTGCCACATCCTTTGTACTGTTCATTACTTCGGGCAGTGAGATTCTTCTTATGGGCAGATGTTTCTGTTTGGATATGGCCGTCAGGATATGTTTCATGCCCTTCACTCTCCCTATTGTTGACCCGTTCTATCATTACATGAGAATTCTCAAGGGTACTATATTCCCTGGTTGACACTTTTTGAAGAGAATATTCTAAGCACGGCGTTGGCAGGAATCTCTCGGTGCGTTGCGAAGATACAGCTGAAAGACACCAAATAACAGGAAAGTAACATCATCCCACTGACTACTCTCAGATGAATACACTGTAGAAATCTCTTGTGCAAACTGAAAACAATCAGAAAACGTCAGCCAAAAGTTTGAGAAGGGATCATCAGGACTTGCACCCTCCATGGACACAAGACTTGCACACAACACACACACCATATAGCTTAAAAGAAAATTCTGTAGTACTGTTGTGCTACAGTGCAAATCATTTTCCTAGGCCTCAAATAATCAGGAGAAGTACCACACAAAACCAAAATTACCACAGAAGGAACCATAAACATGCCACTGAAATCAACTAAATAGGATACAGTAAAGCTAAGACCATATCAAACACAGGAAGTATTGGCTCTCAGAAAAGATCAACAAAACTGATAGACCTTTCAATCAAGGAAGAATGAAACAGAAGAGACCAACTCTAGTGGCAGCAGCGCAGTGAAAGCAGACAGATTATAATGGACCCTGCTGAAATAAAAACGTATATAAGAGGCAACAATGGATAATTCTATGCTCACGAATTGACACCAATAGATGAGAAGAAAATCAAAACATGCTACAGCCAACTATCCTCCATCATGAAAAAATATCACTGCTTCCAACAACGAAGAAGATTGAAAGGGCAACTGAAAAATAAACACAAGAAACAAACAAAGAAAAAACAAACCAACTCGAATGAAGGAAAAGTCCTATGTCTGATCATGTCACTGGATCATTAAAACACTTCAGGTAAAGTACTTTATATCTCCACAAGAATTCCCGAGGAGTGAAGAGAAGGAAATATATGAAAATACTCTCTGTGGTACCGGCATTACTAGGTTACTAAACCAAAGGAACACACTCCTCTAAAAGAGGCCAGAAACTATGAAAAGTATCTCGGATCACAGATGACATGATCTACCAAAAACCCTAAAGAATCCTCACTTTTATTTTGTATT
>NC_043706.1:2749342-2757423 GCF_006229205.1 Suricata suricatta
AGTGGATCAGGAAGATGTGGTATATATTCACGATGGAGTACTACATGGCAATGAGAGGGAATGACATATGGCCATTTGTAGGAAAGTGGATGGACCTTGAGGGTGTCATGCTGAGCGAAGTAAGTCAGGCAGACAAAGACAGAAACCATATGTTTGCACTCATAGGTCTAACAGGAAAACAGGAGAGACCTAATGGAGAACCAGGGAGAGTGGAGGAGGGACAGAGAGTTGGGGAGAGAGAGGGATGCAAAACTTGAGAGACTATTGAATGCTGAAAATGAACTGAGAGTTGAAGGGGAAGGGGAGGGGGAAAAGAAGTGGTGGTGATGGTGGAGGGCACTTAAGGGGAAGAGCACTGGGTGTTGTATGGAAAACAACTTGACAATAAAATGTTGAAAAAAAAAGAAAGAAAAAAATAAAAATAAATAAATTGAACTTCATCTAAAAAAAGTTTTTAAAAAAATAACAGATGCTCCTAATTTATGATTAAATACATTACTTTTCTTTACGCTGGCTGATTGGATCACACAGAGCTGAAATGACTGGCTCTCCAATGATTTGCCTGACTTTTAACTGGGATTTGCAAGAAGCTGTATACTTTTCTCATTCCCTTAATGCGTGATGCGTAAGGATTGTCCTGTTACACACGTGGTCTGAAGCTCCACGGATTATTCGGCCCCTTGTTACGGCTCCTGTCTTAGTACCTCGTGCTGAGGCAGATGGACGACACATTTTCTTATAGGAAAATGTGAGGTTACAGGAATCGAATTTGGAAAAAAAGCATGCCTGAAGGAGGATGGAGCTGTGTGTATACTAAACACCTAAAAATAAAAACCCAAGTGTACCCTGCTTGCGGACAATGGCCAATAAGGGCGCTAGAAAGAAGGACCTCCTGGCTGGTGGGAGACAAGACCCAATTCTTTTGTATGAAATAAAATCTTTTGCAGCTTCTTTCCTCTTTCTTCATGTCAAATATCAAGTCAAGCCTGCCCCGCGAGGCCGTGTGTGCACACCGTGTTGCCGTCCCACATGGAGTTCTGTGCCAGTGTTCAAAGCTGCCCGGTAGTTTGCAGTTGGTAAAAACAGGAGGGTCATTGAACTTGTAAGGGGGTGTCCTAGGACCTCGGGACACTCGACAGCGCTGCACAGCCCTCGGGCGTTGCTCTCTGAGGTGTGCAGTGCCTTTCCACTGGCTTCTTTGCTACAAAGGCAACAATGCTGTACTTGAAATCTTTCCTTTAAATTGGTAAAGAAATCCTATAAAAGGTGGACCAATTTAATAATTTTGGAGCCTGCTTCACTTAAATTACCATTCACTGTTATATTGACATCTAGGAGTTTTCGTATTTCAGAATCTTACTTGATACTCTCTTCACAATTCAGGAAATTAGCTATTTAATCCTGAAGTCCTACCATTTTAAAAAGCCCATGCAGAGTACAGAGCGAAGCCCTTGGTGTAACATTTCGTCAGAGTTATGGCTCAGGCCCACGGATGCTCCCTTCTGCCTCCCCTCATAGACTTTAGCCCCACCAGCGGTTCCGGATTCCTTGAATGGGATACCCACTTTCCCACTGCATCTGCCTAGAAGGTGGTTTTGTACACCCCCTGCGCATCTCTTCCCCTCCGAGGGCACCGCCAAGACTGCCTCCCCTTCCCCCAAGACGGCCTCGGAGACGCCACGGGAAGCTTAGGCACCTTGCTCCCTCTTCCTTCGCCCTCAATACTAGGAAGGAGGCAGAAGGGGAATTGTCAGGCTTTCCTGCCTGCGTTCATCTAGATTTCAATGTGGTCCTAAGGGTTCAAGGAAAAGGCGGGCGCCACCCCACGCCGCCCCACCATTCACCTTCAGTGCTCTGGTTTTTGACATTGGTCCTTAAGGTTTCCGTCTATCCGGGGTCCTTAAGGTTTCCGTCTATCCGGGCAACGTCAGACAGATCTAGACACGCCAAAGGTGAGGAGGCACCGGGAAGGGGGATGCTGAGCGCCACCATGCTGCACAAACCACATCCAGGGCGTCAGCAAGCCCGCCACCAGGGGGCTGCCCAGCGCGCGTGACGCCAAGCGCCAACTCCCCGCCTCATCTACGAGGAGACTCCCGGGGTGCTCAAGGGGTAAGAGGAGAACGTCGTTCGGGACACCTTCACCTACACGGAGTACCCACTTCTCTAATGATAAGTGCACCAGCTCTTCCTGGGCAAAAACTTAAGTGGCTCTGAAAAGAGCCTTTGGGTTGGATAGAGCCTCAACAGCACACTCACTTGGAGCTGGTGTACTTGGTGACGGCCTCGGATCCCCAGGACACGGCGTGCTTGGCCAGCTCGCCGGGCAGCAGCAGGCGGACTGCCCTCTGGATCTCCCGAGACGTGATCGTCGAGCGCTTCTTGTAATGCGCCAGGCGCGACGCCTCGCCCGCGATGCGCTCGAAGATGTCCTTGACGAACGAGTTCATGATGCCCATGGTCTTGGACGAGATGCCGGTGTCGGTGTGCACCTGCTTCAGCACCTGTACACGGACACCGAGTAGTTCTCCTTGCGGCTGCGCTTGCGCTTCTTGCCATCCTTCTGCGCCTTGGTCACCGCCTTCTTGGAGCCCTTCTTTGGCGCTGAAGCGACCTTGGCCGCTTCAGGCATGGCTTCCAGAACACCAGACGTGGTGCAGAAAAATAAAAAAAATAGAATGAGTAAAGTGCAACGTGTCCTCTTTCTATAGAAGCCTTTATGCAAATAAGGTGTAAGTTATAGCCCTAGTTCTGATTGGTGACTATTCCGTATGACGTCAGTAGTTAGTTCTGTCCAATCACAGTGCGAGAGATGCGTAGCTGCATTCTCATTGGATAAGACAAAGCCGCAACCTTAACCAATGTAAAGTCTGCGTTTTCCGCCCGACAAGGGTTATAAAAAGCGCTGGTCTCATATTTCTTTCACTATGTACATTAAGTGCATTTGTTACCGTGATGTCCGGACGCGGGAAGCAGGCGGGCAAGGCTGACGCCAAGGCCAAGACTAGGTCTTCGCGGGCCGGGCTGCAGTTTCCGGTGGGCCGCGTGCACCACCTGCTCCGCAAGGGCAACTACGCCGAACGAGTCGGGGCCGGCGCGCCCGTGTACCTGGCGGCCGTGCTCGAGTACCTGACGGCCGAGATCCTGGAGCTGGCGGGCAACGCGGCCCGCGACAACAAGAAGACGCGCATCACCCCGCGCCACCTGCTGCTGGCCATCCGCAGCGAGGAGAAGCTCAACAAGCTGCTGGGCCGCGTCACCATCGCGCAGGGTGGCGTGCTGCCCAACATCCAGGCCGTGCTGCTGCCCAAGAAGACCGAGAGCCACCACAAGGCCAAGGGCAAGTAAGGCCTGAATTAATCATCTGCATTACTCTCTAAACCCAAAGGCTCTTTTCAGAACCGCCCACCATTTCTGTGGAAGAACTGAACACGCACTTTTACTGAATCCTGGGAGGACTCTAAATCGGAGAAACTCTAAAGGAAGTCCTCTTTGTCTTGCTAAGCCATTTGATTCAAAGTGTGGCCTCAGCTTTCTGGCTCTCGCAGGTACGTTAAGACGAATTCACCTTTCCGTCCAAGTAGTACCTACGTTGCCAGGGCGCTGCTTCCGGTACCCAGGCGGCTTTCCAGGACGGCCCTGATTGTCAGAACGCTGTAGGGACGCCAGGCTCCGTTGTCGCAGGCGGGGGAGGACGCAGTCAGCGCAGGTGCAGCAGGGAAGGGCCGGCCTAGCCGTGTTCTCAGGTGTGGCCGTCTGGCCAGGGAGCACAGGCTTAGGCAGTCTGTGGAGAATCATCCAGGGCCCCTGAACTATTTGTTGAAAAGACTACGCTTTCCATCATCGAACTGCCTGGCACTTTTGTTGAAAAGCGATGGGCTATTTGTGTCCCGTGTTGCTTCTAGACTCTCGGTTAGTTCTGCTGACTTGTACAACCGTGCTTTTTGCCACGACCTCCGTCCTGGTTGATCGTGATTGAAAGCCTTTCAGTCAACAAGAGAAACCTGCAACTTTGGTCCTCGTTTTGCAAAATGATTTTTCATATCGTGTCTTTTGCATTTCCACATTAAGATGTTAAGATTAGTTTTCAATTTCGGTGGGGGGGAGAAGGAAGAATCCTGGCTGGGATTATGGCGGGGGTCAGAGTGACATTACAGGTGGACGCGGAGCCTGTGGTTTACATACATGCTGGTCCTGCTCAGAGAATGCTTCCCCAGAGGTCCGGATCTGCCCTGCTGTCTCGCAGCAGTTTTCTGTAGCGCTCAGTGCGTGCGGGGTCATTTTCGACACCCAGAGTGCAGATCGCTAGAGAATGTCCTTGAGGAGCGAAAAGGAACCTGCCCGCTGAGCCTGGGAGGTGAGTCATCCGGACCCTCGCAGACCCTGCTGCACTCTGATCTCAACCCTTTGGGGAGCTTTCAGTTTGCCCCAGGTGTTTTCCGGAAAAGAGGGGGGAACAAGGCTTCCCTGCCCTGCTCCTGGATTTATTGTAATGTAAACAAGGATGGTGTTTATTGTTTGATTGTAGAACTGATTTTGTCCACATTCTATCATTTTACAATCGATTGTCTTGCCAAAATCTTGCCCTTTTCACTACCCATCTTCAGCCTTTACAACAATTTTCCTCCTGGAAGTAGCTTTTCCGACTCTTTTTGTGACATTTCCGAGATACTCCTTTATTCTGACTTACTTGCCCCAAAGCATTTCATTTCCCCAGTGATTCTTGAAAGTAATTTCTAGAATGTACAAGGCAGCACTGAGGGATATTGGGACATGTGTGGACATGTTTGCTGTCACTGGAACCGCGCACTTGTCAGCCTGAGCTGTGTAATCCCCGCCCTGTGACTCCCCCGCCCCCCACCACACTGCCCCCCACGCCGCTGCTCCTCCCTCTGATCTGAAATGCTGTCTTCTCTGGAGGAAATCAAAGGTCCCTTTGAGAGGGAGAGAGCACAGAGCCTGCATCCCTATAAACAGGAGATTGAATTCTCAAGTTCGCCCTGTACTCCCCTCCCCCCACCATTTCCTCCTTTCCTGAAGGGAGCTACTGCCTCACTCAGGTCCCTGATGAACAGTAACTCACAAGGGCTTAACAAGTATAAATCCATTTTCCCTGGAGCAAAACTCACGCCTTTCCCGTAGAAACTCTCCTCAATGACAAGCTTCTCTTCCTCCTTCAGTAGCATCTTCCTGCTTCATTTACATTGTAATAATTCCTTGCTGCCATGTCTACACATATGCAATGTCATGCCATTTGCGCACAAATGAACCCAGTGCATGACCTGAGGGTTTTCAAGGAAAGCAGTGGACTTTCACCAGTGAAGCAGCTGGTGCTTCCTGGAGACACAGGGGGTCTCGTGTTCATTCAGCAGATTCCCAGGCTGAGATTCTCCGCAGGGTCCGACCCAGGGCCGAAGGGTCAGACCGCGGGCCACAGGGTCAGACCCCGGGCCAGGACTGTGGTTGTCAGCGTGCACCTTCCCCAGTATCCTGCTCCTCAGCTCTTTTCCTTTGCGGACACAGCCTGGGATTACCAGGCCCGCAGTCCTCCGTGAACCAGAGGGGGGCGGGGGCTCTGGCGCTGCTGTATTTCCTGTCCCCAGGAGGCTTCAGGCAGGAAACACTGTTAGTACCAGCTGTCGCTGTCACTATTCCTACCTACCTGTTGTCCTCTGAGCCCAATCGTTAGCAGCGTCTAGTTCTGTAAGAGCCAGCCTCTCTGACCCTCAGCTCCCGCCTGCAGAGCAGAGCAAATGATAAAGAGAAAACAGTTGTAGCTTTTTGTGGCTCCGAAATACTTGCCTAGGATGCATCGCAAAGAATTCTCCCATTGATGTTTTTATGTTTATTTATTTAGAAAGGGAGAGAAGCCGAAGCAGGCTCCAGGTGTCAGCACAGAGGGCCATGCGAGACCCGATCCCACCCACGGTGAGATCATGACCTGAGCTGAAATCAAGAGTCGGACACTTACAGAATGAGCCACCCAGGCGGCCCTCCCACATTATTTTCATGGGAAAGTTCTATCATTTTCCCTTTCGCATCGCCGTGCATCCCTCAGTCCCGCGGCCTGGGGTGCAAGCCTCCCCCACTCGGCTCAGGTCCTGGATCCGCAGTGTCACCGCCCCCCCCAGCGCTGTCCCTGCACACGCGGGGTCTGGAAGCTCCGATGTTAGGGATCCCTCCCCGGGATGTGGACGTGTCAGGGCCCCAGCCCGCAGCCAAGTACAAACACTGTCACCCGTGTGTCGTGGTTTTCTTTTACATAGGACACATCAGTGACGAAACACTCAGGGGCGCACACGCACCGTCAGCACCCTGCCATGAGGCGGCCTCTGGGTCTCCATTGTCACCGCAGGGACGCCCGCCACAGTGCACAGAGTCCCGGCGGAACAGGCGCAGGTCCCCTCAGGCTGGGCGACGCGGACCCCTGCGTGCGCGAGTCCGGCTTGCCAAGGCAGCGGCCACGTGTCCCGCAGCGTCTGTTCCTCCCACGCCCGGGACCCCCAGCACCCTCCCTGCCCCGGCCGGGACCCGCGCGCTGTTCCGAGGGCCGTTGGCGGAGCCGACCCAAGCTGGTGGCTGCGCATGGCCGCCCCGTCGGGGACCGGGGCGGGGGCCGCGGGCAGCGGGGGCCGCTCGGGCCAGGCGGCGGGTGCAGGGCACGCGGGAGGCCACGGAGCCGCCAGGGGACCAGGTCCCGGAGGCGCAGGTGCACCTGGGGGCGGGGGGAGACGGGGAAGGATGGAAGCGGAGGTGGCGCCTCTCGGCCGCCCCGAACCCCGAGTCAGCTCCACCCCCTGCTCCGCACAGGGAGCCTGGACTGCGGGTGCAGGGAAACCTCCAGGCAATGACACGATGTGGGACATGGGCGTCGTCCTGGACGCAGCGTCCTTGGTGTCCGACGACTTTTCCCGTGTCACATCGGCTGCAGCGGGTCACTTCCGTACACTGGCGCTGTGCGTCTCCTGGGTCAGCCCTGTGTCCCCGGACCCGGTGCAAGTGAAAGCCATAAAGATGGACAAGGGCGTCCAGAGAATCCTTGGCGCCCTCGAGAAAGGCGGTGATGCGGGACACAGCCCCCAGCGTCACAGGAAGGTCGTCGCTCTTGTGAAACCACACCAGGTTCTCATGAAAAGGCTGCCAGAAGACAGAGGCGACCCTGGCCAGGGCCTGCGGCGTCTCCCACCACGCCTGGCGGGGCAGGTTTGGAGCGGGGTCTGAAGAGCCCTCCGAAAGCAGCTCCAAGAAGCAGGGATGTGACGTTCCGGGTAAGGAGGTGGGTTCCAGGAGGCCCTATTGTTGGAACCGTGCGTGGGACGTAGGCCTCCAATGTTGCTTTCGGTGGGGATGCAAGTGTCAGGACTGGGGCAGGGCGGACCACCGGGCCGAGGTGTGTTGTCAGGTGTGGCCCCCTGGGCAGTGCGCACAGGGTGAGGCCCTTAGAGCATTGCGTTTTCTTGGCGAGGTGAGCAAAAGCGAAAGGCTGGCTGTTTACCCCGGGTTTCCAATCGGGGACCATTCGCGTGTTAGGCGAACGGGATAACCGCTACGCTACGGAAAACAGTTAACTTTACTAATGCGGGAAAGTAAAAGTCCACAGGCTACAGAGCTTCCTTAGTATAGTGGTGATCACGTTCGCCAAACACGCGAAAGGTCCCCGGTTCCAAACCTGGCGGAAACACGGTGTCTCTTTTTTTTTCTTCCCCCCAGCCCCCATAAATTCTAGGTTTAGTCCCAGAAATCATCTACCTAAATTTGCTAACATTTCTACCAAGTCTCAAATCTTTGTGCTCTCTTTGCAGCCCGAACCTTAAATTATAAGAATCACATTGTGTAAGAAGCCCGGAGGTGAGACCTGCTTCTCTCATTGTTCAACCCCTGACCCTGTTGCATGCTCAGCGCTGGGGATGGAGATTCCACAGGGCTGCGGGGCTGCGGGGCTGCGCAGGGGAGCCGGCGGCCTGCATCCGCGTGGGGCAGAGCGGGGAGAGGGAGACCCAGGACCCCGAGTCCTCGCCAACGCGGCCTCCCGCTCCCCGCAGTGCCGGGCGGCGGCGGCCGCAGCCTTCGCAGACGTGGAG
>NC_043706.1:2757523-2761507 GCF_006229205.1 Suricata suricatta
ATATTTATACTAAAAAAGTATGTGTTAACTGAAATTCAAATTTAACTGTCAATTACATCCTGTCATTTTATTTGCTCAACCTGGGTCCCCTACTCCAGAGTTAAGTTCAAATCTGTTCCCATCTCCTGAAGGCAATGAAGATGTGGTTTAAAGGGAAGCGTTCACATTCCAGCTCCACCATTTCATAGCTATATGATCTTGGGCAAATAACCTAAGCTCTCTCTCTGTGCCTTAGCTTCCAATCTGTAAAATGGGAATAATAGCAGTGCCTCTCATATGGTGGTTCCCAGAATTAAGGAGATACTATATGTAACACACTAAGAATAACACCAGTATACAGTAAGCACTCCCTAAGTGCTGATTATTATTACTCTTACTGGGGCTTTGCTCAGGAGGGTATGGAGCTGCCTGGTCCCCACCAGGGGAGGCTCTGTAGTGACTATTTCAGGCCAACTGTCCCACACTGTATACCCCCCCCCCACAGATGTCACCTGTGAGGACCCCAGCTGCCCGTTCTCCCAGCTCCCGGCGCTGCCCTCCCAGCTCCTGCTCTGTGAGCAGGTGTTCCTTCGGGTTCCCCAGCTCCTCCATAGCCCAGGCCTTGGCCCAGAACAACGCCTACTATGGCAGCCAGACCCCAGGGGCCACCCAGGTGCTGTTCATTAATGGTGAGCAGCCCTCAGAACCTGCCCTATGGGTGGGCCCCCAGCCCAGGCGCAGCTTGCCATTCCTCCTTCCTTTCCAGGGGACACGGAACCCTGGCACGCGCTAAACGTCACAGCAGCTTCGGGGCCCTCGGAGTCCGCCCTCCTCATCCCTGGTGCCTCCCATTGCAAGGACATGGCTCCTGAGACTCCCTTGGACTCCCCCAGCCTCTGGCTCGGGCGCCAGGTCAGAGGGCGGTGGCTCTGGGCAATTAGCATCTCGTTTGCATGTTGGTTTGCACGTCCCTGCCCTCCATTGGCTGGAGTCTGACTTCCAAGCTTCTCCCTGCAGAGCATCTTCTGGTGGCTGCAGACCTGGCTCAGGCTGGCACTGCGGAGCCCAGGGAGGGGTGGGGGCTGAGGGGCAGGACCCTCGCCTCTCCCCCCCAGGGCCACCTGGTTCCCAGGCAGAATCTCTGGACAGGAGAACAGAGCTTGTTTCGGAAGAGAAAATTCCCAAGAATCGGGATCAGCCTCTGGTCTGTGCACAACCGACTTGTTGGCTGCAAACCCCATCCCTCCAGAGAGAGGACATCAGTATAAGGGGAGGGGAATTCTCATTGTGAATGTTGGTATTTCCTTTTATTTTGCAGGGCTATCTTTTTTTATTGTTTAAAGTATCTTTCAGTAAAGCCTCTTTGTGTAATATAATTCTGGAACGGTCTCTCATTGAGTTATTTTTCGCCCTACTTTCAAAAGCACAGCAACCTTGTAGATTGCTAGGATGCAGAAGGGACAGGGAGTCGGCCTCTGCCTTGGTCCCTTCAGTCTGCGCTCACAGTCACTGCAGACTGGGTGGCTTACAGTGAACAGATCCTTGCCTCCCGCGGGTCTGGAAGCTGGGAAGTGTGAAGGGCAAGGCACCTGAGATCGGGTTTCTGGTGAGAACTCACTTCCTGGTTCACACTCAGCTGTCTTCTCTCAGGTCCAGGAGGGGCAGAGAGGGGGGAGAGAGAAGCCCAAACAGGCTTCAAGGTCAGCGATCAGCACGAGCTGGACCCTGGAGCCCAATCCCACCACCACCAGGTTGTGACTTGAGCTGAAATCAAGAGCGCTTAACTGACTTTGCCACCAGGTGCCCGGAGCAATGCTGGTACTTTAAGTCAGATGTCACAGGTGCCTCAGCTCAAATCCTGCTCTCCTGGGCGCCCTGCTGTGCCAGTTCCTCCAACTCAGGCCCGTCCCTGCTTTTCACTGACCCCTCAGGGAGCCCCTCATCCTAGTGCTCTTGCATTCTCCTTGTCTCTGGCTCTGCCCGTCTCTCAGCTGTCTCCTATTTCTCTGAATATTCTCATTTCTATCTCTCTGTGTGTGTCATTCTGTCCCTGTGTTTATTTCTGTGACCTCTCAGTCAGTGTCCTGTTTCGCCTCCTCTCCAGCTTTTCTGCCCCGGCCAGCTACCTTCAGCCAATTTCTGCCTCTCCTCCTCCATCTCTGCCTCAGTTTCCCTCTCCTTAGACGTCCCGTGTCTCTCCTCACTGCCTTCTGCATCTCTGAGGCCTTTCCTGTTTCTCGCCCTGCCACTTAATCTTCCTCCTTCTCTCTCTCTCTTAATCTTCACTCACCACATTTTCCCACAGTCAGACGCATGTCCAGCATCCCACCCTGGGGGTTAAGGGCCCTGGTCGAGCCTTCCCGATAAGGGAGCCCCAGAGTCCAGGGGGTGGGCCCACTTCCAGAGGTACCTGCTTAGCCATGGTTCACTCTGAGAGTGGCCTTGGGAACAGGCAAGCCAGGGCAGCGAGTGCCTCTGGGGAGGGCAGAGGAGACAGGACAAGGCGGGGGGCTGGCAAGAGAAGCCACAAGCCCGCTGGCCCATGAGGAAGCCTGACTATGTCCTGCTGACCGCTGACCCTGGCCCCATTCCCAGGTCGCCCGGTCCCGGACAGCCACCCCGCCATGAGGCCCAGTCACCTCCGGCTGGATGTTTAGCTCGTGCTCCGAAGCCCGACATGACACATGGTGGGTGCCCAGTGTCTGGGGGGGGACGTGACAGAACAGGTCTAACGTCAGTGCTTCACAGGCTTTGCCGGACGCGGCTGCCCACACTCTCCCTTGCAGACTCCTCACCCTGACGTCTGAACGGCCTCGGCATTGGCGGCCCGCTGCCACCTCGGGCATTCTCACAGCTTCCCTAGCGTGTGTGGGGCGCCAGGCTGAGCCCCACCCCGGGTGCTGAGATCACCTGGGGTTCCGCAGAGGTCTGTGGCTTGAGCGCAGGCTGGGCGGCCTCACATTCAGCTGAGACCGCGTAGACTAGCAATAGGGTCTGGAAGGTCATGTCTGGGAAGGATGGAAAAGTCCGAGGTGCTCTACCTGCCGGGTGTCCTCAGCCCCTGCTCGGCCCCTATATCCCTTCTCTACCTGCAAACCATGGTGATCCTTGCAAAATGTAAATTAGGGCACCTCTGCTGAAAACCCTCTGAGCACTTCCCACTGGAACTGGAATAAAGCCAGAATTTCTCCCCGGGGGCTACCAGGCCCTGCGGACTTTGACTTTTCACTCTTCTCTGCACTTGACTTCCACTGCTCCCCCCACCGCTGCAGGCCAACTACTTGGCCTTCTGTTACTTAATATCCAAAGCTGATTCCTACCTCAAGTCCTCACATTTGCTGTTCCCTCTGCCAGGAGATTGTTCCCTTCAATGACCTTTAAATGACTGCTTCCTTCTTAACATTCAGGCTCAACTCCAATGTCACCTCCAGGGACCTCCCTGCTCCTGTCACTCCCTGTCACATTACCTGTTTTACGTGCTTCCTAGCCAGAAGCACCACCTGACATTACCTTATTTTCTCTCTAGTTCAGCCCCTCCGTACTAGAATGCGCAGTCCCTGGGGCCAGGGGACGGGGCCCTCCTGGTAAGCACACTCCTGTGATTTCGGGTTTCACAGCCTGTGCCCCTTTCCTATGAACTTGGCTTTCCAAAGCCCTGTGGTTTTCAGTTTCAAAGATCGCAAAGCACTTCTGGGACCCGGAGGGCTGCTCAATTTGTGGCCCTCCCGCCTGCGCCTTTCATTCACCAGCTATGCTCTATCCTAGAAAATAGTTGGAATGAGGATGAACAGTCTCAAGGAAGGTAGATGTGTTGTGTCCTGAGGGTCGCTGGTTTGTCCCCCTTGCATTCCACCCAGAAGCGCGACCACGTGGGGCTCCTTGCCTTCCCTGGAAGCTTGCACGCGCGGAGCGGGTGCAGCAAGGCCTTACCGGGGCGAGAACTCCAGGGGCATCGTGAAAATGCCCTTTCTATGCGCCCTCTCCGGAACACACCCCCAACATCAC
>NC_043706.1:2761607-2764192 GCF_006229205.1 Suricata suricatta
GGACTTGTTCTGCAACTTGCCAAATAGTTCTCCTGTGCCCCGGAGGCAGAGCCTTCACGGTAGCTATGCGGGAGGTTTTTGGCCTCCTGGGCCGCAGGTGTGGCTTCTGTTCATCCGACACTTATAAAGGCAAACATACATGGACCGAATGACGCAGCAATTCCATGCCTAGGTGTTTACCCCAGAAGAAATTAAACCATTGCTGGGTCATTTTATGTGTCAACAAGGCTAGGCCACAGTATCCAGTATTTGGTCAAACACTAGGGTACATGTTGCCACGAAGATATTTTTGGGTGAGATTAACATTTAAACCAGTAGGTTTTGAGTAAAGCGAATTACCCTTCATAATGTGAGTGGGCCTCAACTAATCAGTTGAAGATCTTAAAAGGAAAAAGACCTTCCTCCTCTGAGGAAGAGGGAATTCTGCCAGCGAATTTTAAAAATTTGTTTAAATTTATTTATTTTGAGACAGAGAGAGCACTTGCACTAGAGGGGGAGGGGCAGAGAGACAGAGAGAGAGAGAGAAGGAGAGAGGGAGAGAGAGTCCCAAGCAGGCCCCATGTTGCCAGCACAGAGCCTGATGTGGGTCTCGAACCCACAAACTGAGAGATCATGACCTGAGCCAACAGCAAGAGGCAGACACGTTACCAGCAAAGCATCTTGCTCTTAGACTGGAGCTATGATCTCAGGTGTTTCCTGGGTGTCCACTCGGCTCATCTACCCAGCAGAGGAAGGATGCCCAACCCTCACAACTGCCTGTGCCAGTTCCTTAAGATCTCTCTCTCGCTCTCTTTTTCTGGAGAAGCCTGACTAATACAACATATGTCCACACAAAGACTTGTGACATTAATCTTCAGAGCAGCCCCATTGATAACAGCCAGAAATGAAAAAGTCCGTTCACATGTGAATGGAAACCAGAAGGAGAGATGTCTGTTCAGGCAGGACGATTCGGCAAGATCACCGAACAAGCTACCGGACATGCAACATGGATGAGTCTCAGAAACATCGGGCTGAGCAAAGGAAGCCAGGAACACAAGACCACACTGTATATGGCTTTTAAGAAATTCCTGAAAAGGCAAAGTCTTCATGATAGAAAGATCTGTAGTCACGTGGGGCTGGGACGGGAGGTGTAACAGACTAGAAGAGCTGGGTGTGAGTTTCCTACTGTGATTGTAACAAATCACCACCAATTCAGTGCTTGAAAACAACATGCACTTCCTTTCCTCCTGTTCTGGAGGTCAGTCTCATGTGGGTCAGTGGTGCTGCATTCCTTCCGGAAGATCTAGAGGGAATTTTGTTTCCTTGTTTCATCCAATTTGTAGCCGTGGCTGGCATTCCTTGGCTAACAGCCCTGCACCTCTCCAACCTCATTTCCTGGTCACATCTCAGGTGTGGCGGGGCCCCTCCCGAAGGAAAGAGAAAACCAAGAACACTCTAGGCAACCTTGCAATTCGAGTATGTGACAACATCCATCACCATCTTGTGACACGGGACAGCTTTAATCAGACTGCATGTCTGTGTGTTACCATATAGGGGTGACAAAGAGGTAAAAAATATATAAAAACCCATGCCACGTGGTGCTCAGGTGCAGTTCTTTGGGTGTGAACCCAACTGAGCGGTGGAATGAAGTTGCTTCTGGGAAAGACAAGCCTCTGCGTCCACTTTCTGCGCCAGAATCCTGCTACCATGTGACCCTGACTCCTCTTCATGGAAATGTTCTCCACTTTCTATAGTTGTTCCTTATGTGTATAAATATGTCAGAACTCACCGAATTCTACACTTAAAATGGGTGCACTTTATTGTATGCAAATCATCCCATCAGAAACCATCCCCAAATAAAGTTTTAACAAGAAAAAATCAAATCTTACACACACTTTTGAATTCTGCTTTTTTCACAGAATCATACATCTCTGACATCTACCAGGCACAGAATAGCAGCTAATTATTTATTGCATTCTGACACGTGGAGCGATGAAAACATTGTTATTCATACATAATGTTTAGGGGCTCTTTTAATGCTCAGGAGCTGGGGCAAAACCTGCTTTGTTTCAACATGATGGAGGTTATTCCCCCCTCTTCTCACGTTTCCCAAAGCCCCCTCCTTGTGTGCATTCCCTCCACAGTGATATGGAAGGTTAGAACGTTCCATATTCAATTTGTGCTGAATATGCCAACCGTTTTGAAAATACGCTGTAATTTTACCAAAGGCACAGTATCGAAAGTGCTACTTGAAGCTCTCAAAACCCTGACAACATAAAGACTCCACCTTACATGGCAAAGTGAAGAAGGCAAACGGAGCACATATGCTGACTCTTTTCTGGGAGGAAGAGAAGAGGGTTTGTAAATCTTTGCTGTGCAAAGAGAATTGGAAAGACACCTGAGCGGTCTCCTGCAGAAGCTGGAAATCGGTACCGGGCGCAAGAGGCTTAGGGACAGGAGGAGACTTTCATGCTACCTTTTCATATTTTCTAAATTTGAAAGACGTCAACGTATTTTTATCCCCAAAGGAAACGTTTTAACAATGAGAGAGAGTTGGGGAGAGAGAGGGATGCAGAACTTGAGAGACTATTGAAAGCTGAGAATGA
>NC_043706.1:2764292-2766519 GCF_006229205.1 Suricata suricatta
AAAAAAAAAAAAAAAGAAGGTAAAAGCTTCAAGTCTTAAGGATTCATCCACATTCTCAGGAATATGACAAATCAAATTTAGGTGAGTGTGCAGAGATCAACCAACTGGAACATAGTATTTCACAAACTCTAAAGGAGACAGACACAAAAATATATACAAAGTAAAAAGACCTTAAGGGAATGATGTCCATCCTATCATACGTAAAAATGTTCGATAGGTAACATTGCTTGCTGTTTGTTATGGAAAAAGAAAGGAATGTGTGTGTTGGAAAAGGAGCACAAGACGAACGGGTCTGAGCCCTGGAGTCACACGTTCGAGCACCTCGCTTCTGTCTGTGTCCCTAAACCAGTGCTTCCTCCTGGACTCACAGATGGTTTCTAATGAGAAAGGCGTTTGGAAGGTGTTTCCCGAGAAGATTCAGGGAGGCACTGAGAATCTCTTCTAAAATTCAACCCGGACTTTCCACATTCAACAACGGGCTGGCTTGCTCTTTCCTTTTAACAAATATCTTTCTTCCTACAGGATTGAAGCGATCAGAGAATGAGTAAGGTTCACACACAAGACAAAGCCTCCCTTAGTCCAATAACCCACCAGTTTCTGAAAGGACAGGAAAACAATGAGCGCCTGACTCCACCAGTACCTTTATCTGAAGAGGAAGAGAAAGAGAGAGAGGAGGCAGAATTTGCTGACTATTGTATAGGTCCCTTCCCACAGGCTGTTATTTACAGTTGTAACTGCTCCATTACCCCCTGGCTGGGTGCTGGGGCGGCTCCCCAGGACCCTGCTGGGTCTCCCCGCAGGTCGGCCAGAAGCAGGCTTGTCTTCTTCCTCTCTGGTTTCATCAGACTCTGGACTCTGCTGATTTGAAGTCTCAACCTTCAGATTCCCAGTTAGTCAATTAGCTCCGTTCCCTTGGGTCGCTCTTTTCCGTTGTCTTTGCACTTTTCTCTGACTAGGAAGTGCTGCCAACTTTTCAGGGGAACTTTCTCTGTGCAGACCAGGTCTTATGGCCTTTCAGCTACACAGGCATTCTGGCCCCCAAGGCTCCCCTCTCCTCCCCCTCCCCCTCCCCTCCTCCAGCCTGGGTGTCCCAGTTGCCTGGGCCCAGCGACCTGCTCCCAGCCAAGAGCTGTGGAACTAATTTTAGAAGGTTGTGGGATTGCATTAGAGACACGTGTGTTTGACGGGTGTGCATTACAGTGCACTCTTCCAGCGCTTTCCCAAGGACAAGCGAGATGGTCTCAGGGATTTGTCCAGATCCAGTTCTTGGAAAGAGAACATGTGCCTTTTTCCAGAAAATGTTCAGTATTTGTTTTTCAGAAAGAAAGGGATCGACATCAATTTTAAAGAGGAAAAAGGAGGGTAAGAGTGAGAAAACGACTATCGGATATTGCTTGGAGGGGAAATGTAAGAAATTAAGATGCCAGTAAATTCCTAATGTAGTTTTGATATTCAATGTAATTTCCTTTGTAAGATTTTTTCCAAGTTTTAATTTAAATTCCAGTTAGGTAACATACAGGGTAATATTAGCGTCAGGTGGAGAATTTAAGAAGCGCAGTGTATTGTTAATGCTGCAGCGAACTGCCACGCTCCACAAAAACAGAAGAGGGTCAGCCTCACATGGGATAAACAGCCACCGCTTAGTGTCCACGGGGAGAACTGCCAGCGCCTGAGCACCTGCATTTTGCCAGACGTTTGGCGGGCCCTTCAGGACAGCCTGGCCGCCATCCTTGCTCTTGTCAGTGCAGCGGATAAGCACCATGACCTCCGAGGTGCAGATCCCAAGCTGAATCCACCTTCCCTACGAAGTAGTTGTAGACCCCTGGAAGGGCGATGGTCCGCTGTCTCCTGCAAGGGTCCGGTGGCTGAGGACTTTTTCTATTCCTGGTGCAGCGTGTACACTCCTGTGCACCGTTAGGAGAGAAAGCAAGAAACCGTGATAAAGGGCTGGAGAATTAGTTTGGATGCGCCTCCGTTGCTCAAAAGTTCTTGAGAGCCACATAGGTCAGACCAAACAGTGAAATCACTGTCAAATTAGATACAAAAGGAGGCAGTTCCTGCTGTGGGCTCCGTGGCTTAGCTGGTCAAAGCACCTGTCTAGTTAAACAGGAGATCCTGGGTTCGACTCCCAGCGGAGCCTTCCAAAGGTGAATGAACTTTTGCAATTTAGTGGTTGAGAATTGGAGAAAATTTGAATTCACATCCACAAAGCCCCAGAGGTGGAAGG
>NC_043706.1:2766619-2774659 GCF_006229205.1 Suricata suricatta
AGGTAAAACCTTAAAGCAACAGCACCTACTGAGGAAGATTTAACTTTCCATGTCCCTTCCAAAGAGAATCTTCCTGACGACATAGAAGAACAAGGACAGGAATTGGGGCATCCCCTGAAGGACAGGGACAGTTGGAAAGCAACAAGTGATGACGACAGCCAGAAAATTGGGGCCGTCCCTATCCAGGCTAGAGAAACTGCCCTTAAACAAATGGAAAAAATCAGGAAACCACCCTGGGAAAGATTTCCAGTCTTCTCTAGCCTGATGTGGACTCCATATTTCCAGTTTGTTGGAAGAAACATGACTTCTACTCCTCTAAGATTTTACTTTTTTTTCATAGTAAGATTATTTTTAATACTTTATTGTCAAATTGGCTTCCATATAACACCCAGTGCTTCTTCCCACAAGTGCCCCCCACCATGACCATTACCCTCTTCCCTCCCCCTCCCCCGTCAGTCCCTGGTCTGTTTTCAGTATTCAGTAGTCTCCCTTGATCTGTGTTCCTCACTCTCCCCCACTCACTTTCCCCCTTCCTCCCCTGCCAGGTCTCTCCTGTTAGACCTATGAATGCAAACATATGGTATCTATCCTTCTCTGCCTGACTTATTTCCCTTAGCATGACACCCTCGAGGTCCGTCCACTTTGCTACAAATGGCCATATTTTGTTCTTCCTCATTGCCATATAGTACTCCATTGTATATACATACGACACCTTCTCGATCCATTCATCGGTTGATGGACATTTAGGCTCTTTCCATGATTTAGCTATTATAGACAGTGCTGTTATAAACATTGGGGTACATGTGCCCCTATGCATCAGCACTTCTGTATCCCCTGGGTAAATCCCTAGCAGTGCTATTGCTGGGTCATAGGGGAGTTCTATTGATAGCTTTTTGAGGAGCCTCCACACTGTTTTCCCGAGCAGCCGCACCAGTTTACATTCCCACCAACAGTTTAGGAGGGTGCCCATCTCTCCACACCCTCGCCAGCATCTATAGTCTCTTGATTTGTTCATTTTAGCCACTCTGACCGGTGTGAGGTGGTATCTCAGTGTGGTTTTGATTTGAATTTCCCTGATGATGAGTGATGCTGAGCATCCTTTCATGTGCCTGTTGGCCATCTGGATGTCCTCTTTGGAGAAGTGTCTATTCAGGTCTTCTGCCCATTTCTTCACTGGATCATTCACTTTTCCTGTATGGAGTTTAGTGTGCTCCTTTTATATTTTAGATACTAGCCCTTTATCTGATATGCCATTTGCCACTATCTTTTCCCATTCTGTCGATTTTCTGTCAGTTTTTTTGATTCTTTCCTTTGCCTTGCAGAAGTTTTTTTCTGATGAGGTCCCAGTAGTTCATTTTTGTTATTGATTCCCTTGCCTTTGAGGATGTGTTGAGGAAGAAATTGCTGTGATTGAGATCTAGGAGGCTATTTCCTACTTTTTCCTCAAGGGTTTTGATGGTTTCCTGTCTCACATTCAGATCCTTTATCCATTTTGAGTTTATTTTTGTGAATGGTGTCAGAAAGTTGTCTAATTTCATTTTTCTACATGTTGCTGTCCAGCTCTCCCAACACCACCTGTTGAAGTGCCTGTCTTTTTTCATTGGACACTCTTTCCTGCTTTGTCAAAGATTAATTGGCCATATACTTGCGGGTCCAGTTCTGGGTTCTCTATTCTATTCCATTGGCCCATGTGTCTGTTTTTGTGCCAATACCAAACTGTCTTGATGATGACAGCTTTGTAGTAGAGGCTAAAGTCTGGGATTGTGATGTCTCCCATTTTGGTTTTATTCTTCATTACTACTTTGGCTATTCGGGGCTTTCTGTGGCTCCATATGAATTTTAAGATAATTTGTTCTAGTTTTGAGAAGAATGCTGGAGCAACTTGGATGGGGATTGCATTGAATGTGTAACTTGCTTTGGGTAATAATGTCATTTTTAACTATGTTTATTCTTCCCATCCATGAGCACGGAATGTTTTTCCATTTCTTTGTGTCTTCTTCAATTTCCTTCATAAGTCTTCTATGGTTTTCAGCATACAGGGTTTTACAGGTCCTCTAAGATTTTAAATCCTATTTTCCTTCCATGACTCCTGCTATCAGCCATGCCTCTTCTGCTTTCCCTCCTCTTCCCTCATCTCACCCGTGAGGTCAAAGAAGTCAGTGTATCATCTGAACTCTGATGCACATGTGCTTTTGTCTAGGGGATTAAGTGGAAGGTTGTATGTAGCAATATTTCCCTCCTTGGGGCCGCAGAGCTTTCAGTAAGCTGTAACCTGTTTTGTGGCCACTTCTGTACAATTTGTCCTGTTGTCATTGTCATTATTTTTGGTCTTATCTATAGACATTCTATGGGAGGAAATGTAATAACCTCTGGTGTCTATGTGATTGTGAATGTACGTCTCAGTCTGGCTCGCATGCCTGCTTCGATTCTGTGACTCCACCGGTGGGCACCTTTAAGGTCCCCAAAAGCCTACGGAGTCTGAGTGGGCCTGTCAGTGAATCCGTGATGAATGGCATACAGTCTATGGCGGCATCGGAATAGTTTCTGATGGTAAGTCACAAAGCTGAGACCGCTATGGCTAAGCATCACCTAAGTTTCTTTGACGAGGCCAGACAGGCATCTGACTGGTCTCTTCATTAGAGAGGGCACCCCACCCCCTTATTCGTCGTGACACCGCCTCACGTGAACATGACAGGGTTGGGAGTGTACAGAGAAGGGGACCTTATTGGTCTTGCTGAGATAAAATCAGACTGAAGGGGACGCTGACTCTCTGTTCCTCTGCCTAGTAGATGTGAGGGTTTCTCCCTCATTCATTTGTCAGTTTAAGGGCTGTAATTGGACCCAATTGTGGTTAGTCCATATCGGGACAAGGACTTTTTTTTTCCAAGCAACTGCCGAAACTCCTTTTGTTTCAGGGAAGTTCCCTGTCTTCTCTGGACTGACATGGACTGCCTAATTCTGCTGGTTAAAACAAAACAAAAGGAACCTGAAGTTTGCTCCTCAGTCTGAGCTGACAAAATTTAAAACTGGGAATTCTCTTTCTCATCTGCTGGACCCTCTACTCGTTTTCTTTCCCTTCCCTCTCTCCTTTTCTGCACCACCAGGGGCGGAGGGAGGTAGGGGGGTGGGAGGCGGCCTGCAGAACTGACTCCTCAAGGCCTCAAGGAACACGCACCCCTCCCCCATCCTAGATGTTGAGAGCAAAGACCACCAAAGTCATATTTCTCCACCACCTTTCCAGGTCAAAATTAACTGTGGTGAACAAAGTGTCTTACGAGGACTCAAGGTAAACATATTCAGTCTTTAAGTTAGGTTAAGTCTGTTGGTTTGAGATATACAATGTTTATCAGAAAAAAAAACAACAACCAACCAACCAGAAAAAACCTCGTATTGTACCTGGATTTGCTGAAGGTCAAGTAAGTTCCTGTTATCTCGGTTTCAGTTTGTTAACAAAAGAATTACTTAAAGTGATGATTAATTTTGTCTGTCTCATAGTTTTCATGGGTAACTGTTAAGATAGTTTTGAAAGTCCTTTCTAAACTAAAAGGTTAAAGTTTTGCTAGCATGATAAATTGAGATTGAATTCATTGGCTATGTAACGAGATAAGAAGCTAAAGCAGGGGTGCCTGGGTAGTTCAGTCCGTTGAGGATCCAGCTTTGGCTCAGGTCATGATCTCACGGTTCGTGGGTTTGAGCCCTAAGCCCTGAGTCTGGCTCTGTGCTGGCAGCTCAGAGCCTGGAGCCTGTCTTCTGATTCTGTGTCTTCCTCTCTCTGTGACCCTCCCCTGTCACGCTGTCTCTCTCTCAGAAATAAATAAAACATTAAACACATGTTTAAAAAAAAAGGAAGCTAAAGCAGTAATTACTAGGTGTAGGTTTGGCTTTTGAGTTGTAAAATAACCAGGATATTTGAAACTCCTGGAAAACATGCTTTGTACTTAATTGGTTCATAAATTTACCATCTAAGACATATTTTTGTGTAAACACCTCTCAGTTGGTTACTAAGTCCTTAATTGACTTAGTAACCAGTTAACATTCTGCTAAGTGTACTTCAGACTGATGGTGAAGGACCAAACTGCCTCCATGATAGGCTTAAAATAAGCCTCAGAAACTAGAAGGCCTACGTTTCTGTTTCCCCAGGTGTGACTCAGCAGCATCTGAAAGAAAAATAACCCACCTGTTGCCCGAACAGATACCACCACCAGCCCGAGCCAATATTCTCGCTGTTTTAGTGAGCCTGCTTAGTTTTAAATTAGCCAGTCACCCTGTGCCACACCAACCTCTGCCAAGGTGCCGCCCAATCATCTTGTAATCCCAGCCCCTCACTACACCCTTCACTCCATCCCTCACCCCTACTGTAAACCTGTGTTTCAGCCCAGTTTCCAACCGGGGACGTTTCTCAGGTTAGAGGAACGTGATAACCACTACAATATGGAAACCTACCCTCTGGTTGTTCTTCTACAAGTTCATATGGATCCTAATTCCTGAGTCCTCCTGCCCTGATAATTTTGCATGTTTTTTCTTTTTGTGTATTTTCATTCATGATGAATTTCTTTCTCTTACACCTTTTGTTTGTTAAAATAACAACATAGAAAATCCACAACTCCTAACCAAACTAAACTCAAACCCAGTGTTCGTATTCCTACCCACGCTCTGGGCAGGGTAATCCCAGGGTCCCAGGGATTTGGTTTCCACTTCTCCTCTGACCTTGAGAAGCTAGAGACCTCCCAGATCTGCCCTGGTCAATCTGGAAACTCCGCCAAGTGGGAGGGGGCTCTGCCCAGTCTACAGTCAGGAGGCGTGACAAAGTGGTAGCCTTTGTTGGTCCATGTGACTGGACTTCATGCAGAACGAGTCTAGGATGAATTCGTGTCCCTCCCTCCACTCTGGAATGCCAGTGCTCAGGGAACAGTGTCAGTCTGCCTAATGGATGCCTTTGCTTGCCTGTTTTTTTTATTTTTCTCTTCATTTATACAGATGTTTGTCACTTTTCCCCTTCCCAGCATTTCTCTGGGGTTCTAGAACGTTCTCCGTGTGAAATGATCTTTCTTCAAATCCATTTTGAGGAATTTTCATCAGGACAGCACTGTCACTGCCTCTGTTAGAGATGGCAAACCGGGAAAGGTCCTCTCAACTCAAAATTGGACTGCTCACAGCGTTGCAGGAAACAGAGAAGAGACGCAATATTTCCTAGATGACAAAATCTTCTGTCTTATTTTTTCTTCTGACATCAGGTGGACAGCAGAGTTGATGGCTCATTTTTAAATTAAGCTGATTAGATGTTTATTTGAAAGGAATTAATGAGTAGCCCCCAATGTGCGCAATCCTGACCTAGGCCCTAGAGGTATCAGCTGTCCTGAAAAACTGGACAAGCCTGGGGTAGCAAAGGGCATATGCATGGATTATTATATTATGATTGCACGAAATAAGTTATTTTATTTTTTAATGTTTGTTGATGTTTGAGGGGAGGTAGAGGAGCAGAAGGAAAGGCAGACACAGAATCCGCAGCAGGCTCCAGGCTCCGAGCTGTCAGCAAGAGCCCAATGTGGAGCCTGAGCTCACCCACCACGAGATCATAACCTGAGCCAAAGTTGGACGATTAACTTACTGAGCCACCTGGGCGCTCCCAAGTTTAATTTAAAAATGGCCAAATCAAACCACAAATACGTGCTCACGCATTTTCACAGAAGCATCGATATGGGACAATTTTGCACCTTCTAATGATTGGGAAAGACTTTCAGAAGAGGTTGACTAATTGAGACTTGATAGATGACAAGAAGTAGGTTGGTGGAGCAGAGAAGGGATGGGCGGGATGGGCTCTAGGGGCAGCATGCTAGGTCATGGGCTAGGGGCCATGTCGTGGGACCTGGAGTAATGAGCGCTCAGTAACTTGAGTCGGTAGAGAAACAGGATTTCAGTGAACGATATGACATATTAATGAATTCCCAGGTCTTATTTGGGATCGACTATGGAGAACAAGCATTGTCCCTTATTATATTTAAATACTTCTTCCAGCAGAGTTTTGTAGCACTGTTTATTACTGTTCTTTCTAAGAGACGTCAGTATTGCACTCCAAGAGATCTACAAAATAAGTCTTCTGCCACATAACATTCCTTCCACATGGCTCTCAAAAGGAGACATCCGCCCATTAGACCATTATGAGGAGAAGCAAGACCGGAATGAAATGAAATCAATTGTTTGGGAAAGGTGCACGTTGCCAGGAGTGGGGAGGAGGGCACTTGTGGAGGATGAGAAAAGCTTTACAAGTATTTCTTAGAATGTAACAGAAAGAACAGAGAGACAAGAAGATCTCAAGTCTTGGGGTTTAAATATTTTCCAGCTTTATTATTTTTTAGAGTTATCTAACCAGTAAATTCACCAAGAGTTTAAAATTTAAAGGTAATTTTTTAAAGCAGTTACCTCCAACTTTTTAAAAGAAGGAATTCTGTGTGCTTTGTCATTAATTCTTCATTTTTTATCCTTTCTTCTTTCAGATACCATCACAGTACTCCTGTTTCTAAAATTTCTGGTATAGTCTACAGTCCCTTAAGACATTAAAAGGAGAAAATGGTTATAACTCTGATTTGCACTAATTTATATTACAGTTTTGAGCCTCATTCTTTTCTTTCATTTCTTCCTAATTGGATTTGATGAAAGGCAAATGAATAAAGACAACTCCAGGTTAACTAATGGGTGTGGAAAATAGCTGTAAACATGTAAGAGCATAGAACTCCAAACCACAACGATGGAGGGGCTGGGAAAGCTGGGCAGCCCCAAGGAAGAGAATGAAGCTAGGTCATCATTTATACCGCACACAAAGTAACTCAAAATGGGTTAAAGGCTTGAATGTAAGACCTCAGGCCACTAAATTCTGGAAGAAAAAACAGGCAGTAGGTTCCTTGACAGCAGTCTGAGATGTCTATGGATTTGTGGATCTGACTCCAAGATACACAAATGGGACTACATCAAACCAAAAAGCTTTTGCACTGCACAGGAAGCCATCCATTAAAATGCAAATACAACCTCCTGAATGGAAGAAAATATTTTTAAATCATCTATTAGGTAAAGGGTTAATACCCAAAATATATAAAGAACTCAGACAACTCAACAATAAGAAAACAACCTGATTAGAAAATGGGGCAGATGATCAGAATAGATATTTTTCTAAAGAAGACATACCAATGGCCCACAGGTACCTGAAAAGGTGTTCAACATGACTAATTACTAGGGAAATGCAAATAAAAAGCACAATGAGATATCACCTCGCACCTGTTAGAATGATTGGTATCAACAAGGCAAGAAATCACAAGCGTTGGAGAGGATGTGGAGAAAAGGGAGCCCTCATACACTGTTGGTGAGAAAGTAAACTGGTGCAGCCGCCATGGAAATTGGAAGGAAGATTCCTCATAAAAATAAGAATAGATCTACCATATGATCCGTCCAATCTACTTCTGGGTATTTATCCAAAAACACTAATCGAAAAATTGCAGCATGGTTTACAATAACCAAGACACGGAAACAACCTAAGTGCCCATCAATAGATGAATGGATAGGGGAAATGTGGCATACACACCTTGGAATACTATTCTGCCATATAGAAGAATGAAATCTTGCCATTTTTGACAACATTGAATGGACCTTGAGGATGTTGTGCTTAAGTGAAATAAGTCCGTCAGAGAAAGACAAGTGCTGTGTGATCTCTCTCATATGCGGAATCTAAGAAACAAAACAAATGAACAAACACAAACAATATAAAAACAAACTCAGAGATACAGAGAGCAGACTCGTGGTTACCACAGAGAAAGGGGATCAGAGAGCAGGTGAAATGGAAGAAGGTGGTCAACTGTATGGTAATGAAGGGGAACTAGATATTTGGAGGGGATCACTTTGTAATGCACACAGATGCCTGATGATAATGTGCACTTGAATGTTAAACAATATTATGTATGAATTTTACCTCGGGGGGGGAGCGACAACCACTGAAACTAGATTGCTAAGTCACTAGCTTTTCCCTACAAAATACGGTCCTTTTAATAGTAG
>NC_043706.1:2774759-2777903 GCF_006229205.1 Suricata suricatta
CACCTACCTGGGTGTGAGGCTACTGTCTCCTGTCTCTTCACACCCCACAGCTCCTTCTAATGCTCCAAAAAGATGACCAGGTCTGGTTTCGATACAAGGAGACCTGTTTATCAGAAAGAAGGAGTGTAATTATTGCTGGAGACTCGAACTTTCAACCCAGTACTGTACTCAGTAGACCAGAGAGGACCTGGGAGAATTCTAAAAACTGACTTCCTAAACGCTGTTGCCGCAGAGGGAGCCTTTCCAGGACCTGCAGGAGGAGGTACAAATACTCCCATCATGACCTCCCTTCCAATGACACCGATACAACAAGCAGGAAAAACTGGAGTTTGAGATATGGGCAGTACCATCCTATGCCACTCAGCGTTTAGAATTGCTATGAATTTACAGAAATGATGGTGGCACCTGACAAGGGAGGCTGAAGCTGAAAAGGAATCCTCATGAGGTATTTCCTTCTGTCTACAAATCCCAACATTCTTCCCTGACTGTAGGGATCCGGATTCCAGTCATGGAAAGAGGAGCTTCCAAGTAAGAGTCTTCAAAGGACAGAACAAAACCCCGAGTGTGGTTTGGAAATCTGGAAGGAGTGATCCTCACCCAAGAAGAGGAGGTGCCCATAGGTCTCCAGCATCACATCCACGTACACTTCCCGCTGACTGTGGCTCAGGCATTCCCACTCCTCCTGAGAGAATTCTAGAGCCACGTCCTGGAAGGTCAGCTGTCCCTGCAATAAATACCAGAGTGATCCAGTGGCCACTGGCAGTGTTCATAATGGTACCTACAATGAGAGAGGCAGCGACTGTCACCAGGCAGACTGCAAGAACTGACCCTCACTGCTCACCTGCTTGTACCCACTGACCAGGGTCCCACATTTTACTTAACCTCCTTTTTCCCTCTTATCTTTTCCTTCTGGGAAAACACCCTATGGACAGAGTCTCCTGTGATGGACACAGAAAACATTCAACAACATGTAAACCCGGCCCTTGGGCAGACGCACTTTGAGGTTAGCCCCTGACTCATCCTTCTGCACGTGGATGATGGAGTTGACTCCTGCAGTAAGGACAGTTCCCTTGACCTCCTTGTAGTATCAAAATCTCCACCCAAGGAGGAGCACAAGCCTGGCTTACAAAAGACACAAAGTATGTACAGAGGTGTCTCCTCAGACACATGTGCCCCCGTATGTCCAGTTCCACAGAAGATGACAAGGCTCCACTTCCTAAATATCCACTGAATCTGAAATAAAAGGAAACATCCCCCCTCCCCCAAACAGACACACACACCCTTGATCTGTGAGTGTCTTATTTGGACGGTATTCCTCCTGATCTCACTGTTGGCTGGAAATCAGTTTTCCTCTGTGTGACATCCCCTCTTGCAGTACTTTCATCTCGGACTCTTATTAGATGTGAGGGTTTTCAGACACACAAATGTGTCAATCATGTGATTCTGGTTTTCTCTTTCTGAAAGCAGTACATAAAAGGGTATTTCTGTGACCAGAGTGTGGGGTAAAATAAAAACTGCTTTGCCTGTTTTTCTCTTACATATTCTGTCATGTTTTGCTGTTTCCTCTCCACCTGGTGATGAGACTCCTTCAGTGGCAGAACTTCAAGGGGACAGATGGTTCTTTCTACTCAAGGAAACACCCATATGTTAGCACCTCTAAAGACAGCTGCTTTAGCCTTTCCTAATTCCTACTAAATTCTCACCTGACCAACCTTCACTCAGAGGTAGGAACGTTTCTATGCCTTTATTCGGCAGGAAGAAGTTACAGAAGATGAGACCTTCTATCTTTACAACCTTAAACATGTAGGGTCAAGGGGGGAAATGATGAGGGACACAAAGTTAAGAGACATGCAGCCTCAAGTAAATCTCCTTACACCTGCAGCTCAACCATACACACCTGAGACATGGAAACTGCCCTTCCTCGAGGAACACATAGCTGCTCCAGTGCCTTAATGTTTATTTTGTTGTTAAATCCTTCAGACAGGCAGAGTATGACATTCCGTTAGCACTGGGTGCACAGTGGAAGGAAACTCATTTCAAGCTACATTTCTTTTGCCTTTGCTCTCCTCATCAAAAACCACAAGCAAAAAGCAACGCTGAAGAAAGAAACTTCCAGGTGAATTGTGATGGTTTCTCAACCCTGCTCAGTGAATCGAAGAGCTTTGGGAACAATGTGAGGGAAGATCAATGTCACAGGGGTGACATCTGGCAGAGAGCACCGCGCCAATGCAAGAAGCGAACCAGAACTATACTAAAGCAAATTCTGTTACTGTCGAAGACACACCGAAGGACGCATGATCACTCATGTGTTCTGTTCAATCAGATTATCCATCTAATGACGAGCATTCAGTGGATTTATACAAAGTTCCGTCACATGTCATGTCAGTAGAGGCTGCTTTGAGGCAAACAGGTTTGAGCAATGGATTGTAGGGGGGCCCACAGGGACCACCTGGCTGAAGAGACGCAGGCCAGCAGGGGACCCCACACAAAATATCTACAGGCCTTAACTAACTAACTAACTAACTTACTAACTAACTAAGTAACTAACTAACAGCTACTTACAACTAGGCAGAATTACCAAATAAGGGCAAATTCCTTAAGTCCCCATACCTCCTCATCTTCCCCCTGCAAATTCAGCCCCAACTCACTGCCTCCTGGCAGCAGCCTGTCCTCTGCTGTCCTGCCCCCACACCCTGGAGGGTTCTTCAGAAATCTAGGGTCTTATTCTGCCACAGGTGATTTCTGTTCACCGCCCATACCCTTGGTGTCCTCAGGATCATCAACCTGTATTTGGGAGCCCCCATCTCAGCGGGAGAAAAGCCACAGGAAGACACCAGTTTCCGTGTCCTGTCATGTCTAGTATGTTAGTATGTTTTATTTTTTTTTTTTCGTTGAGAAAAGAAATTTATTAATCTCATCTTTTCCTGGCCAACTCTATGGCTTTGGTAATTTGCACAAAGATTCTAAAAACTGGCTTTCAACGAGTATTTTCCAGGCAAATGGATTTTATGACGAGCGAGACCTCTGCTCTGAGGACCGGGGCCGGGTGTCCTCCAAGCCTGGACGACGGTCACGCCAGGCTCCCCACACCCTCCAGGCCACGCGGATGTCCCGCGCAGCTGTGGCACAGAAGCTCCTGAAATG
>NC_043706.1:2778003-2781135 GCF_006229205.1 Suricata suricatta
TGTACGCGCCCGCCGGCAGCGGGGCCGCGCTCGGCGGGGGCGCCTCCAGGCCGAGCCCCAGGTCATCCCAACGTTCTGCAGCTGAGCTGGCGTCCAAAATCTCTAGTATGATTTAAACAGAGTATCTTTTTCACAGTTTAAAAAGAAAGACCACCACCCCCAACCCTGCTTTCTTAACGTTCCAAATTCTTCTGGGCCTTGTACCCACCCTGTGTATTTCTGCATTCATTTCTTGCTGCAACAAGGTAGTTTTATTATACCAGGAGGAGAGGACATGTCGGCACCAGGGGCCACAATGGGGTTGTCCAGAGTGACTGCTCATATACGGGGCAGCTGGGGGCGAGAAAGGCAAAAGGGGGGACCTTCAGAAGGACTCTCATATGCTTACCAGGCCTGCTAAGATCCTGGAAGCCTTGTATCTTTCATTTTCTTAATCCCGGTCTAAGGAGAAATACTGAGGAAGAACAGTTCTCCTAGAGTGAAATCCCAGGACCAGATCCCACCGGCAACATGAATCTTGGACTCAACGCCTTGCCCTTGGGATATGTCCTAAAGGGAATGTTTGCAATACATTCAGGACTTCATGTCTAAAGACCTAACCTTGAATATCATTTCTGAGAAGGTTTGAAAACTTAGGTGAAAACATGAGGTAGAAACATCACAAATACAGAAATCCACATTTGCGATTTCGAAATTCCCCCATGTGGAGGGGGGAAAGGACACGGCCTCCGAGCTGGCACACCAGGCTTACCTGAGAGCTGACCATTTCTTCTTCTGTCCACATGTCCTGCAGATTTGGTTCTCAGATGGAATTTGTGGAGAAATCACAGCTGCATCAGGAGAAAATGGCCTTAAAGGCACAATAGAACTTCTCACCAGAAACCTGCTCACTGGCCGGTAGGACTTTCAAATACAGAAGAGCCCAGCTTCCTAGTTTGATGGAGTCGCCTGCCAGCCGGTCCAGGGGTCCCTGAAGGATGGATGGTGTCTGGGAGAGAGGGATGAGAGAGCCATGGGATTGTTCTGATCATCAGGCAGGCAGCTCTGCCCTGGCTGAGGCTCAGCTTTATGCATCTAAAATGTAGAAATTAACCTGGCTTTTTTCTTCTGGCTTCCTCTATGGCCAAGGAGACGGAAGGAGAAAGTGGGATGGGACTTATAACGTAATTCATGCTATCGTGACATTAGAAACTGTGTGTTTCTAATGAGGAGGAAGATTTCCCTGAATGTTCAAAAGACCAACAAAATAATGAATGTGAATAGTTAAAAAAAGGAGGAGAAGGAAATAATTTCATTTCAATGTTTGTTTACTTTTGAGAGAGACAGAGAGCAAGCAGGGGAGGGGCAGAGATAGAGGGAGAGACAGAATCTGAAGCAGGTTCCATGCTGTCAGCAGGGAGCCCCATGAGAGGATCGAACTCCCAGATGGTGAGATCATGACCTGAGCCAAAATTGGATGCTCAGCTGACTTAGCCACCCAGACTCCCCAACCAACATTATGGTTTCAAATGCAGGGGCAAAATGAATTACGTTGGATCAAATAAGGAATTAGATACTAAGAAAGAGAAGGTAGGTATACATCAAATATTCAAGGTCCACAGAACGAAAAAGAGTGCTTCCCAAAAAGCATTAATTTAACACCCGTAAGCAATGAACTCGGTGCCAAGTGCCAGGAATACACAGATGGAGAACACAGGTTTGCCGAGACCAGACTGGCAGAACACCAAGGGACCCTCCTTCCAAGACACAAAGGGCCACACACCCTCATCAGAAGCTGCTCCCCGCCAAGGGAGTTCTTGAACATGAGGACGTGTGTAATCCCTGAGTCTCTTTCTGGGGTGTCCTCTGTGCTCCGGGGAAGCTGCCTCTTCAGGCTCTGTGCTGACAGCCTGCTCAGAGCCTGAAGCCTGCTTTTCAGGTTCTGTGTCTCCTGCTCTCGCTGCCCCTCCCCCTCTCATGCTCTGTCTCTCTCTGTATCAAAAATAAATAAAACATTTTTTAAAAAACACTCAAAAAAACCTTCCCTGAGGTTGAAAGAGTTAGGTTTTGCTATGCAGCCTTTGGGATGTTTGACTGCCACTCTGGTTTAGTAAACGGAGTTTTGAGATTTGTCATAAACTGTAATTCTCATTAGAATATGTTTATAATTTCCTAAGGTTTTTAACAAATTTCTCAGTATTCAAATGGGAGAGAAATCCTTTGACCAATTAGGCCCTTTTATTTAGGATGACAATTTACTGGAAAAAACAGCTGTAAATGATACACCGTAGGCTGTATAGCCTGGCTAAAGGCTGCAACTGCTGAAATATATTAGCAGTTCCTGAAGTTTTGATGTTTTGGTATAAGATCATTACTTAATACTCTGATTACTAAAGGTGTTGAGAGTCACCAAATTTCTTTGTCAAAGTGCATCATAATGAACTCTCCTCAGATGTTTAGATTTTTGTCCCAGAACGTGTTTCTTCCTCAGGGAAACTTATAAAAGAACTTTGGGGACGAACGCAGTCTTTGACATCTTTAAGACTAAGACTAAAATGGGTAGAAACCTCGAGCTAAAAGCTGCATTCAAGCTAAACAAAATGAGGAACATAGGACCAAATGGGCTGATAAAAATAATAGTTTTGTGACTCTTGTGGGAAACGTTGTTGTTCCTTTAATGTTTCCTTATCCAGATAAAGAAACTTTCTCCTAAGAAATCTATGATATACAGAAATGTCCTAAAGTATTTGTTTGTAACCTGAAGCATTTATCTTTTCTCTCTACTGAAACCGTCTGAAATTCAAAAACTCACAGGGAGTATTCTTTCTTTCATGGCAATTCCAATTGTTTGCATCAGTTCAATAAGAATCTGTTCATTTTATAGTAAGACGCCATCAGAAATACTGGGTATTTTACCAAAGCGTTGACTGGAATGTCCTATTTGAGAGCCATGTGTAGGCTCAGATATGACCTGACAGCTGTAAGGAGCTAAGGGTGACTTTATGGAACATGGAGCCGTCCAGCCTCGCGGACATGCTGGCTGGACACCTTGCTCACAGACTTCCCAGCAGCCCCCCAGGTGAGTCATACTAAGAACTTTTCTTGAAGGGTTACTGCGCGCCAGGCAGGGAACAGAGTGCTCTGATATGTATT
>NC_043706.1:2781235-2782948 GCF_006229205.1 Suricata suricatta
TCTCCTCGAGGGTTTTGATGGTTTCCTGTCTCACATTCAAGTCCTTCAGCCATTTTGATCTTATTTTTGTGGACGGTGTAAGAAAGTGGTCTAGTTTCATTCTTCTACATGTTGCTGTCCAGTTTTCCCAGCACCACCTGCTAAAGAGGCAGTCTTTTCTCCATTGGATACTCTTTCCTGCTTTGTCAAAAATTAATTGACCGTACATTTGTGGGCCCAGCTCTGGATTCTCTATTCTATTCCATTGGTGTATGTGTCTGTTTTTGTGCCAATACCATACTGTCTTGATGATGACAGCTTTGTAGTAGAGGCTAAAGTCTGGGATTGTGATGCCTCCCATTTTGGTTTTCTTCTTCAATATAACTTTGGCTAAACGGGGTCTTTTGTGGTTCCATATGAATTTGAGGATAGTTTGTTCTAGTTTGGAGACTTCTGTCCGTTTTTATGGCTAGTGTGTTTCATCATTTTTGTGGGTTAAATGTTCATGTTGTAAGCAATGCTTAAGTAGAGAAGTCGGATGACGTTTTTGGTAATAGAAAAACAAATTGTCCACAAGCCCCTCTCTCAAAAAAACAAGAATTTTTGAAGTGAACATTACTATTTGTCCCTTTTTTTCCTCAAAGGCGTGTTCACTGTCTGAACACGCCGAAGTGTTTAGACCCACAGTGGACTGATCACACCTTGCCGTGTACACACAGCCAATGCAGAGGCTTAGGTTTCTTTCAGAAAAATAAAAATAATTCAGCCAAAATCTTTGCTTATTAAAAATCGTCAAGCAACGCCTCGGTGGCCCGGTTGGTTGAGGCTCCAGTGTAGGCTCAGGTCATGATCTCACAGTTTGTGAGTTCCAGCCCCACATCGGGGTCCCTGCTTTCAGCCTGTCAGCATGGAGCCTGCTTCAGATCCTGTTCCGCTCTGTCGTCCCTGCTGTTCGCCCCTCCCCAGCTTGTCCTCTCCACCCAAATAATTTTTTTTTAATGTTTAATGTTTTATTTTATTTTTGAGAGAGAGAAAGAGAGAGAGAGAGACACAGAATCTGGAGCAGAGGTCAGGCCCTGAGCTGTCAGCACAGAGCCTGACACAGAGTTGGACACAGGGCTCGAACTCCCAAACCAGGAGATCATAACCTGAGCTGGGTGGCTTAAACACCTAAGCCACCCAGGCGACCCTCCCCAAAAGAAATCTTTAAAAACACAGTCAACGGGAGCTTCAGTCTCTTCTTAATGTGAAAGAATGGATTTCCTGTTCAGTTTTCCTGACTTAATATATTTCCCCCGAGCAGAGAAGAAGGTGTCTCGTCCAAGAAATATCTAGAACTGGGCATGACTCTTTCAGGGGGCAGCGGATGTGGTTGCCAGGTCAGGTGGCCTGGGTTTGGTCATGGCTCTGACACAGAGTGGCTGTGTCACGTTGGGCAAATTCCCTATCCCCTCTAACACTCAAGTTCTTTTTATCTGTAAAATCGGGGTAATTATAGGACCTACTATGGTATTCGTGTAAGAAGTAAATAAAGTAATACATATCAGAGCACTCTGTTCCCTGCCTGGCGCGCAGTAACCCTTCAAGAAAAGTTCTTAGTATGACTCACCTGGGGGGCTGCTGGGAAGTCTGTGAGCAAGGTGTCCAGCCAGCATGTCCGCGAGGCTGGACGGCTCCATGTTCCATAAAGTCACCCTTAGCTCCTTACAGCTGTCAGGTCATATCTGAGCCTAC
>NC_043706.1:2783048-2788308 GCF_006229205.1 Suricata suricatta
GATGCAGAAATCCCGGGAACAGTGGAGACAGAGATCACAGGTTTTCTGCTGTTTGCTTGCCAAAGTTATAGAGGCTTTAATCATAACTGTACAATATGAGGCTCAGAAATTTCAAAAGATCACAAAACATCTCCCTCAAATGAGAAAATCCAATCCTTTATTTCGAATCAGAACTTCATCTGACTTTGTATGAACTGAAATTTGAAATTTCCACTGTGTGTTCCATTGCTCAATGGTGAAAAATTTAATGTATCTCTGTGTATCCTAGCATTTCTGCATATGAATGCCATAAGGGACCCAGAACATTTAGAAGTTGGAACTCACAGCCTATAATAATGTCTCAGTGGTTATCCTATTTTAGTCTAGGATTTTCATCACTTAATCATTTTGTCTTGTACAGTAGGAAGTTCCTGTCACTTTTTCATATGTGTTTTCACTTTGTGATATGTTGTATATGAGACACACCTCTGATGGTTTTGTATCCAAAGTTCTATCTGACATGAGGAAGTGCCTTATACGAAATCAGATAGGGGGGTGCCTGGGTGGCCCAGTCGATGGAGCATTGGACTTGGGCTCAGTGCGCGATCTCACATTGGTGAGTTTGAGCCTAGCACGGGGCTCTCTGGTGTCTGCGTGGAGCCCACTGTAGATCATCTGTCCCCTCTCTCTTTGCCCCTCCGCCGCTTGAGGGATCTCTCTCTCTCTCAGCAATAAATAAAATTTTAAGAAAAAAAGAAGTGAGGTAGATAATTAGGGGAGTTAGATATATTTAACAAAAGGATTTTTCATTATTGTGATTTTACTTCAGGAAAAAATCACAAGACTATTCTTCTAGTCTCCTCACAAATGTGTCTAATTTCATCCCACATATTTATTGGTTTATAATGTGATTCTCAGGATATTTTGCAACTTTGGCAATGTTCCTTGATTTAGAAAGGAAAGGATTTCTTTTTAGGCAGCTTAGTTTTAAGGCATTGATTATATCCTTGCCCTCTATGTAAAAGGAGGAATATATTAAGAGAATAGTGCGTTTTTTATGCCTTTTAATTTCTTATTTGTAAAATCTTTCAGTAGAGCACTTTGTTTGATTTTAATGAATAGCTTTCCTGTTTCACTGTCAACGGAGTCACGCCATCAATTCAGTGCTCCTCGTTCGTGGGTACATAGTCACAGTGAAAATTATAGTTATATGGTAGGTTTCCTTTGAAATGATAATCCCTTTTATGTAGACTCTGTGGGAGTAAATTTGGTCTTCTGGTTCTGCATTCTATGATACTGTGCTTTCTTTTGTGTGGACCGTCCTGCACGTTAGTTGTAGTTTCACGTACCTGTGTATTATGTTACAGGATGCCGGTGTTCATCTAGTACACGTTAGGGCATTGTGAGTTTACGTCAAGTGTGAGTCAGCCATGCCCTTTACCAGTAAAATTGTGTATGTATTTCTTTGCATAAGTATTATACATACATATTGGCTGCTCATCTTTTTTCTATCTTCCATAGTTAGTGGTCAGTGAATGATTTATCATGTCTAGGTGAATCGACATAATGATACACTAGTCATGTCTTGGTGAGTCATCATAACAGACCATTAACTTCATCATGTACTTGTTGGTGACTTTATAGTCTCCTTGCCTGAGAGAATTACTCTTGTGAATTGAAAGTAATTTTTCAACATTCTGTACCTCCAGGGTGCCTGGGGACCTCGGTCTGATAAGTACCTGAGTCTTGATTTTGGCTCAGGTCATGCCCTCAGGGTCCTGAGATTGAGCCCTGTGTCATGCTTGGAGCTGAGAATAGAACCTGCAGGAGATTTTCCATCCCTGTCCTTCTGTCCTTCCACGGCACTCTCGTGCATGCGGTCTCCCTCTGTCTGTCTCTCAAATAAATAAATAAATAAATAAATAAATAAATAAATAAATAATTCTGTACCTCTGTACCAAATTTAGGTTTTTTATCCTTAATTGTATTCTTAAACCCATGACATGCTTTGGTACCATTCTCATTTACTTTTTTGTCTTCTGTAGTATTTTTTTTTTTTTGCAGTTTACATACATGTTACTTTAAACACCTTAAAGGTATAAAGGCCATATTAAACTGATACTCTCAGGGGTGCCTGGGTGGCTTGGTTGGTAAAGCCTCTGACTTCCACTCAGGTCGTATCTCATGTTCCCGGGTTTGAGCCCTGCGTCAGGCTCTGTGCTGACAGCTAGCTCAAAGCCTGGAGGCTGCTTCAGATTCTGTGTCTCCTTCTCTCTCTGTCCTCTGCCTCTCATGTTCTGTCTCTCTCTGTATCAAAAATAAATAAAACATTAAAAAATAAATAAAAAAATAAACTGATACTTTCAGTTGCATCAAAATTATCCTACTTATCAGCTCCACCCCTGCACCGACCTTAAGTTACAGATGACACTAACTCCCTTTCAATGTGTACTTTTTTACCTAGATTAATGATTTTGTATTTTTTTAATTTGTCTATTTATTTCTTTAAAGAGATCCAGCAGGGAAGGGGCAGAGAGAAAGGGGGGACAACAGATCAGAAGCAGATTCTGTGCTAATAGCACAGAACCTGAGGTGGGGCTTAACCTCCTTACCTGTGAGATCATGACCTGAGCTAATGTCTGATGCTTAACAGACTAAGCCACCCAGGCACCCCTGATTTTTTATTGTAGCAGAAATTAAAGTCTTGTGCTTCCTCATTACAACATGACAGTGTTGTATAATTGTATATATTTTTTTCATTCTTTATATGTTTTTATTGTTGAGAGAGAGAGTGCTAATGGGGCAGAAGCAGAGAGACAGAGACAACAGAATCCACAGCAGACTCCAGGATCTGACTGTCGGCCCAGAGCTCAACCTGGGGTTAGAACTCACAGACTGTGAGATGAGGCCCTGGGCCAATGTTGGTCGCTTAACCAAATTAGTCACCCAGGTGCTCCAGTTGTATAAATGTTTATATTTAGCAGAGGCCTTTATGTTCTCATATGGTTTCAGGTACTGTTCAGAGTCCTGTTATTTCAGCCAGAAGGCTCTCCTTTACTATTTCTTATAGGACAGGTCTACTTGTAAACTTGGAGGACTTTTATTTGGGAAAGTCTCCCTCTGTACATTCATGGAAAACAGTTCTGCCAGGTAGCATGTTCTTACTGGATATGTTATTTTTAAATGCTTTTTATTTATTTTTGAAAGACACGGACAGTGTGAGCAGGGGAGGATCAGAGAGAGAGGGAGATACAGAATTTGAAGCAGGCTCCTGGCTCTGAGCTGTCAGCACAGAGCCTGACACAGGGCTTACACCCATGAACCGTGAGATCATAACCTGAGCCGAACCCAGATGCTTAACCGACTGAGCCACCCGGGCATCCCTTAGTGGATGTGTTTTGAACATTGAATACTTGAATCCATTTGCTTGTCCCCTTCTTCCCGTAAGGTCTGAGAATCCCACTACTCCCCTGACAGGAGCTCTCCTGGATGAGATGAGTTGATTGGGCCGTGCTGGTTCAAATTTCTCTTTTCACCTGTGAGTTATGATGGGTTCATTTTGTGTCACTTCGTTCACGTCTTGACATCGATCCTACTGCGAATTCGCTGAGCTTGTTGCATTTGTCTCTTCTTTCCACATTAAAACTTTCATTCTTCGTATTAATGGTCTGCCCCCGTCCCCACCCCTTTCCTCAGGGGTTCCCTTAATGTACTTATTGGGTCATCTGTTGGTGTCCCATGAGTCCCTAGACTCTGTCCTTTGATTCTTAGTAGATCATTGAACACAAGGATATGTTAGGTTGTCTGATTCTTTCTTCTTGATCAAGTCTGTTGTTGACCCCTTAGTGTATTTTTATTTTATTATTATTTTTATAATAGTTTATTGTCAAATTGGTTTCTGTATAACACCCAGTGCTTCTCCCCAGTCTTAGTGTATTTTTAAGTTCACTAATTGTAATCTTTGTCTCCCTTTTTCTTGTTCATTGTTGGTTACAGGTTCTGTTTCCTTGGATTTCCATTTTGGTCATGAATAGAGTTTTCCTGCTATCATTTAGTTAACTTTCTATTTTTCTTCTTCCTCCATGAGCATCTTTAGAATGGTTCTTAATTCTTTTTCAGGCAGTTAATAGTACTTAAATAATTTAGGGCCAGTAGAGATGTCTTTTGTTCCTCTAATTGGAACACGATTTCATATTTCCCTGTATCCCTTGAGATCTTTGGCCAACATTTGGGAATTAAAAAGCAAACAGACAAAACCCCCTTCAAACACAACCAAACAAAACAAAAGAAATATATGAAGATAATGGCCTCTGGGCCGAATTATGGGCTTGGTCTATACAGAGGGGCACAAATTATAGTCATTCTGCGGACAGTGACACATGTTCTGGGCTTTTTTCATGTCTGAATTTCTGTAAGTGCCAACTTTAAAAAGTGTAGTTACTTTTTAGGGCCCGTGATACTTTATTCTCTCTGTTTGTGCTCAGCTCTGCAGTGCTTCCGTTGTTTGAGTAAATGCTCATCTTTGTCGGAGCAGCCACCACAGTGTATCCTGAAGGGCTCTCATGCCTTCTGCTTTCCGTGTCATGCAGGACAGAAGCGAGCCGTTCAGGGACACAGGAAACCAGGTCGTTGAACATCCATCTGTTTCTCTCCTCAACAGAGAGAGTCTTTTCTCACAATGTTGCCCTGGAGTGTCAGGGAGCATGAGCAGTGGCTGTAGGCAAGTGTCCTAAACATTCTTTGTCTTTTCCATGTGGCCCTTCTTCATTTGTACTTGCCTTAAAAAGAATTAAGAACCATTCTAAAGCACTGGGCTTGTGGACCCCTCACAAAGGTCCTTTGGTCTATTTTTGTCTCCATGGAAGAGCAAAGTCCTGGCGCTTCCTGTTTCTCCAGTCTGCTGATGTCCTCTCATGGGTATTACTTCTGCACATTAGCATATTTACATATATGCATGTCAGTGTTGTAAGTGCGATGACTTCTTTTGTATCCTTTAGTTGTATCTGTGTGTCACGCCCGAGGCTTGTTGGCAGACAGACCAAGAGGAGTCATTGATGCAGTGGTATTGGCAGCAGTGGACACTGTGGCCCCAAGTACTTATACTGAAGGGATGACGGGGAAGGTGGTGGGGTGTAGTGAAATGTAGAATGCGTGTTCATGAGGGGTGTAACCAAGCAGGGACAGTTACCCGTAATGGAATCCTACTGCTAGAAGAGATCAAGGACAGAAAACCTTCTGGGGAAAACCCCACGTTACATCAGCTCTTTGCATAAGAGCTGCA
>NC_043706.1:2788408-2793387 GCF_006229205.1 Suricata suricatta
GTAACCAAGCAGGGACAGTTACCCGTAATGGAATCCTACTGCTAGAAGAGATCAAGGACAGAAAACCTTCTGGGGAAAACCCCACGTTACATCAGCTCTTTGCATAAGAGCTGCACCTTAGAAGCTGAAATCAGAACTGTGTTTTTAAACATACATCTTCCCTGGAAGGACATTTGGTAATTCTGAAAAGTCACCTAGTCCAAACTGAAAATAATCACTGGAAGTATTTCAAATATAAAATTGGATTAACCATTCACTAAAACAATTCTGCAAATTACAGATTTGAAAAGGAAGATAAAAATTCAAAATGTGATTGATTGGAGAAGTCCTGTATGTAGGATTCATTATTTTTCACCAACACATACTCCCCCTGTTCCAGAGTCTCTAATTTTGATAAACACAGATGGGTTTTATCTCAACACCACTGTTCAGTAGTTACCATATGATACTTAATGTGGGGCAAGGATGTATATGCTGTGTTCCCAGGAAGGCCTTTCGTTTAGGACTCTAGCTGTTGTAATCACTGAGGTGTTGGTAGTGGAGACAGAAGTTACCCAGGCGATGAATGTGTGAAAAACGTAAATGAAGAGTCAAATTGAAATAAACATGAGAGAATACCATGTCCAGAGGGCCAGTATAAAAGTAAGAAATGTTGGGAAGTCTTGTATGGAAGCTGAAATCGTCTTGTACATCATTCTATCCTGACTGGAGAGAAGACTCAAAACCGTAGTGACTCTGGGACAGCTGTTAACTTGTTTTCAAATCTCACTCAATAGCAGAGATTTCATAATGGGGAGAAATCTAACAAATCTATACAATGAGGCAAACTTTTTGACCACTACTCAAGACTTATCGACCTAGGAGATACATACTATATATTTAAATATAAATACCAACACCTAAACACACCCGTGCACATGCACAGTCACACACACACAGACACACACACACGTATATGTGGCAAAGTTTTGAAGCCCAACTACAAACTTTGTGAACTTCAGGGAGACCATGGTGAATGAAACTCCATAAATGTAAAGGACGTGGTGAAGCATTTCGTTTTTAAGGAAGTCTATTGAACACAAGATAATATGTCCTGAGGAGATAACTTAGAGATGCCATGAATATTGCCAGGCTTTTCCTGGAACTGAACCCTTACTTAACATGAAAGAAAACACAATGGATAGAAACCCTAGAAATGTAATGAAGGAAAAAGGAGTTTTGGTTTTAATATACACTTCAGTAAAATCCAGAGTCTTTATAAAGGATAAACACTTGTAAGATGTTGACATTTGGCAAACTATAGAATGAAAAGGCAAATCTGAACAAAATCAGGGAATGGGCAGCCAGGAGCAGTGAGTCAGTACCAGTTTTCAGGCATGATTCTAAAGCAGAGTGTTTATTTAGAGGAAAATCCAAAGTTGGTCACCGAGATCACTTACGTCAGTGTAGGCGTAAGGGGCACTAACCCTTCCACCTGTGAAAATCTGTGGGGATCTCTTGAATCCCCAGAACGCAAAACCCTACCTGCTTTTCTATGGAAATAGCCTATTGTTGACCTGAAGCCTTACCTAGGTCATTACCAGTCGATCATCCCATGTTTTGCTTGTTGTCTATATGATAAGTGGTATTGTTATAATTAATTAAGATTAAGAAAACAAAGGATGATGGAAGCCACAATGCACACATATTTACAGTAGTTCATTGGAATTATATTTTTTAAAAATCTGTGTATACTGGACCCACTCTATTTGGACCCATGTTATTGAATCGTCAGCTGTATTTGTAAGACGCTTGAAAGGATCAAGGGATAGTGGATGCCTGAAGAAGGCTAATTATTCTCTTTTATCCTGTTGACCATATCTAAGGTTTTGTTGGCATGGCATATATTATGAATTTTCCTCCTAAATCTTCTCATGCTATGGCTTTATTGCTTATGTCATGCAAAATGATTTGATTGTTGTTGTCTCACATACATGAGAGTCTCTTTTATGATGGGAAATTCCTGCTTACGGACTTCTCCTTAGAAGAATAAGGACAGTGTTCTTACTATATATGAAGGAGGAGTCCATGGGGATGCTTTTTCTGATGGACATAGAAGAGTAGTATCAGTCACCAGGAGCTCCTCAGGGCATCATTGTTTGCATTAAAACTAGAGAAACATTCTGGATTGACATGTTTTGCCAATTAGTGTTTTGTAAAAATACGGTAGCAGCTCATAAATATCTGAGAGTATGTTCATAGTAGTACTTGTTATGAGTCAAGAATATTAAGTCTGTAATTGAAAAGAGATTTTACAGATACCTGAGGAACGTATCGCTAACTCTTCTGTAAAAGGTGAAAGATTCTTGTCAGGCTACTTTGACTCACTAACTGGCGTTACTTTGAACACCGTGGAATGTACAACTCACAGATCCATCCATCAGAGGAGCAAGAAAGGTTCTTGAAAGATTCTAATATATATTTTGACCAAGGATCATACAGTGATTTTACAGAAGTTTGTCAAGGGTACATTTGAAGGGAATATATATCCATTAGTAAGCGTGGATGAATTTTAGTATGTGAACTCTGATTTATAATGAGAGAAGTGGGATCCTAATCCACCCTTGGCCTGCCCCATTGTCATCAAGGTTGCAGGTGAACAGACAGAAACACAAAGTACCCTTGGCCCTTGTACAACATGAGTTTGAACGGTGTGAGTCCAACTGATAGGCTGATTTATTTATAGGACACTACTGTGAATGTATTACTCTTCCTTTTGATTTTCTTAGTATTTCTATTCTTGAACTTCCTCGATATTAGGAACACCATAATAAACACCTATAAAATATCAAGTATATATTTTTTAATGTTTTTTATTCAATTTTGAGAGACAGGGAGAGATAGCATGAGTGGGGAGCGGGGCTCAGAGAGAGAGAGGGAGGTACAGAATCTGAAGGAGGCTCCATGCTGTGAGCTAGCTGTCAGCACAAAGCCGGACGCGGGGCTCAAACCCACAAACCGTGAGATCATGACCTGAGCCGAAGTCGAACGCTCAACTAACTGAGCCACTGAGGCACCCCTCAAACATATATATTGATTAACTACAGAGTAACTATTAAAATGACATGGGGGGGTGCCTGGACCGCTCAGTTGGTTGAGTGTTCTGCTTTGGCTCAGGTCAGATCTCACGGTTTGTGGGTTCGAGCCCCGCGTCGGGCTCTGTGCTGACAGCTAGCTCATAGCCTGGAGCCTCCTTCAGATTCTGTATCTCCCTCTCTCTCTCTGACCCTCCCCTGCTCGCACTCTCTCTGTCTCTCAAAAATAAGTAAGAAATATATTTTTTAAGAGTTACAAATTAAAAAAATAAAAAAATAAAATGACATTGGGGCGTCAAACTTTGACACAGATTGTCAACTGCATGCCTGATGGGTACATGGAACCCCTGCTTCATTCAAGAGTCATTTGTACTTGTTTAAGCAGTAGGGCGATTTCACAAATGATCTGTTCCCAGTGGCCTTAACTTCAAAGTATTTGAACTTCTGTTCCCCAAAGATCCCATATTATATCTTGTTTCCTTTTTGTAAGTGCTGGGGCTTTAGGTGCTTTTCATCAGGAGGATACCGAAGTATTATTGAGAGTGTGGCTGAACAATTTCTTGCTGCTGCTGTCTTGGAATCCATGTTGTATAACCAGGCTGGCTGCAGGGAGTTTGAACTGACTCTAACTCCACCCAATAGCAGACTCACTAGATAACAGCCCTACCATCTCAAGTAGATAGAAGTTCCTGATAAGAATCCCCCATAAGCATATGAAGAAGAAAGCCCACTCTCCTGTGTTTGCCTCCTGCATCTCTTAGAGAAGGCCCCTGCAGAGAGCAGCTGCATGCTCCACTCCTTTTGCTGCAAATTGTGCATTTGAGACTGAGCCCAGGCAATCCAAAGCACCCTTACCATGCACCCCAAAAAGCATCTGCCGCAGTTCTTGTCATCCTCTGCCTGTAATCAACCTTGACCTCGCCTTCTTACCCCTCATGGCAAAGTGTATACGTCCAACATGGTCCATGAGTAGTAAATGATTTCTTCTTTGATGATTTAACCTTGGCTCACAAAATAATTCACAGCAGTTCTACTTAACAACTGCTAATTGAACAAAGTCACCACAAACTTAAGAAGTCACCACAGAATTCTCAATCGCTATTTAAAGTCTTAACCTATGTGTTGTGTTTTCTTCTTTCCTAGTGTGCTTTTTGTCAGCATTCGTCACCCATGTTATTGAACGGTCGCTTGAGCCTAGAACCTACTTCTGTTTCTGTGTCTCCCCCTCTCTGCCCCTCCCTGCTCATGCTCTGTCTCTCTCTGTCTCAAAAATAAAAATAGAACATTAAGTAATTAATCTGTCAGCACTGAGCCTGATGTGGGACTCGCACCCACCAACATGAGATCATGACCTGAGCCAAAGTCGGAGGCTTAGCCGACTGAGCCACCCAGGTGCCCCATGGGTTGCTCTTTTTAATATACCCCGTAGAACACCTATGAATTCCTATCCGTTTCTCCATTATCACCACTTTTATTGCAATGAGCTGTGATTTCATGGGATCCAGGACCTCCTTTGCCTGGGTAAGGAGTACAAAAATCCTCTCATCATCTCCAGTCCATGTATATCATGTGCTTTTTCACAGTTTAGGTGTTTCTCCACCCATTTATTTCCCTTGGAAGATTCACCATAGAAATTTTAGGTAAACCATTATGGGTATTAGGATTTCTTACCTGGGTGAACTTAAGTCCACCCCCACCGCACCCCGGCCAGGGACATTGCTGAAGGGAATGCTACAGGTCACCTGATTTTCTGCATTAAATCATGCCAGTCATAGCCTTGGAAAATATTTGACGACATGAATTGAATAGTTTTTGTAAGATTTAATAGATGGAGGCAGAGATGAGAGGAAAGAAAGAGACCAAATTATGGAGCCAAGAAAGCCTTTATTGGGATCTGCAATTCCT
>NC_043706.1:2793487-2800268 GCF_006229205.1 Suricata suricatta
AGGGTGATGGGAAGCTGGAGCTTCATGATTGGCTGTTTTCAAACTGGCAGGGTACCTTCCAGGTCTGCAGGTGGGGGTGGGGGTCATCGGTGCATGTGCTTTTTCTCCAACACACAGCAAAAGGGCCGCTTGGTCACCATCTTAAGGTAAGTTTTACAGTTTTTATCCCATTTCTTGTGTCTGTTTCATGAGTATTTTACGATGTGGTGGAAGCATAGACAATTAGGCAGGAGCCAAATCAGGGTCATGTGATTAAAGACTATTGGTAGGAGATTATTCTCCATGGTTTTAAGATTTTTCATTTGTCATTGTTAGAAACATTGAAAATTCTCATTCTATCATTCCTCTTAGGATTGTGTATAAAAAAGCTTTCTAATATAATGATAGTATCTTGCTCTTAGATAGAGGACAGGGTTGTTTCTTGGACACAAAAATATGGGTCTGCACCATTGACAAAGATTCCAGCAGTTATGCTAGATTTTCCTTAAGATACAGGATTTTCCTATGCTCATGTCTCCCGGAGCCACTGTATGTGCAGATTCTCCCTGTAGGAGTTGGGGGTAGGGGCTAAGCAGTGATATTAGAGCGATCTAGGCGTCTATGGTGTTCACTGTGTCATGAGCAAACATCCTATCTGCAGCCAGAATTTGAAAATTATTACAGCCCACCTTGTTACATTATGGAACTTGTAGAATCAATTTTTAGAGTTCTCAAGGTTATCCATTGACATTATTGAAACAAAGTAGATACTCATGGGATGGGTTTGTTTCTCCTCTATTTTTTCCATCTGCTTTGTGATTGATTTGTACATATATGTGATATCATATTATTATTACTTTTCTTTGACTTATGTCACAATACGTAATACCTTTTAGGTCTCTCTACCTTGTTACAAATGGTGAGTAGGAACAACAAAAGCAGAAACATCAGCAGAGTGGAATGGGGAGGGAGCATGGGCAATATGGGTAAACAGGATTTGGACGGACAGCCTTCCGGGTATGGAATTAGTCCGTCATGCTGGTACAGGATGTAACACAGGGCGTACATTCAGGGGTATTATAACAGCACTGTATGGTGGCAGGGGGTAGCTCCCTTTGGTGAGTGAATTAATGCTATAGAGTTGTCAAATCACCAACCTTTACATCTGATCTGATGTAACATTGTATGTCAGGTATACCTTAAGAGAAAAGAGAGAACACAAATTAGGTACCAATACACATATACATATATAGGTTACACTGTTTTCTTCAGTTGCCTGCAACGAAAGGTAACTGACTCTCCAAATCATGCTCATCGTAGGCAAGATGTAGACTTAGGAAAGCAAATTTACCATTATCAAAATGGAGGTGAAGGTAAATTGCTGGGGAACAGGTAGGCCATGGGAGGGAAGAGAGTGTGCCCAGCTGAGTGAAAAAGTGAACAGGAACCTCTAGAGGAGTCTGGCGTCCTCACTGGCTGAGCATCCTAGGAGACACTTGAACAATAGTCATTTCTGTGAGAGCTTCTGAAGTTGGTCACCCTGCAATGTGCTCTCTCTCCTCTCTCCTCTCCTAAAGTGCCTGTCCTCATGGGCACACGTCTTCTGAAGACTTTTCTGTTGATGTGGATTCTTTTGGGAAAACATGAAAGTGCAATGAAATTTTATGTCTATGCCCTTTGAGGCAACGTCAGATTTTGGCAAGAAACCTGATTTGAAAACACAAGAGATCCTGTAGCATGAAGCTTTAGGAATTACTAAAAGGGCTGAGAAAACTTGATATTTTCATGAGCTATGCAATCCAAGGGCCCAAAGCTAAGAAATGCAACAGTGCAACCAGAATCCATTGTACCTGCATTACTTATTCAAAGAGGCACGTATTTCCAAGGATACGTTTGGCATGGTGACTAGAAGAAGGAGGGGAAAAAGTGGTTGACCATGTTCACCATGCAAGGGTGGAGGCATCTTGACAGAAAAGTGAAGAGAGAGAAGGGCCTTGGTCTCACCTATTTTGTCCTCTTCCCCGTGATTAAGAATCCGTTGAAACAGTTCACCTTCTGTGATGCAGGCCTGGAATTTGGTCTGGGGCCTAAATTCTGCATGTGAGTCTAGAGGGGGCAGTGTGCTTCAGATTACAGGCGTATTTTTGTGGTTTTGCTTCATTTTGTAAATACACTTAGTGCCCTTGACTTAACTCAAGCTGGATACCTTGGAGCCTTCCTTCAATCTGTTGAGGTGAGCCTCTTCCTTCTCTTTTTCTACTACCTGGAAAGGATTCACGTTTTTACTGTTCTTTGGTTAATCTTGAGAGAGAAATGCGGCAAGGGAGCCGTAGATTCAGCCCTGGCATTCAATAAAGGCTGCCTGTCCCTCTTCTACCTTCCTGGATGAGTCATATTTGTATGGCGAGGTACCTTCCTATGGACCCTCTCAGGAAGGAAGACAAGAACATCATCCTTGATCGAAGAACATGAGACGAGATATCAGTCAGCAGGAGGACTGGGACTTATCAAGAAATTGTCATGTTTACTTTCAGATTGTGATTTACTTCCTTGGTGCTCTCGACATGTATTTCCCAGCAGTTCTTATATGTCCCCTCAGGAATGCTAGGGAGCTGAAAACACTGGGAGCCATTACTGGTCTCTGCACTTCATGCTCTGTGCTCACCGCAAAATCCCTCCATGATAGGTTAATATTTTGTCCCATGTACCATGAAATACCTTGGGCGGATGTACTGAAAGATGTGCATCCGTCACATCATTTACCCCCGAAAATTTGCATCTCTGTGTCATACTGTTTTTAGTTTCTTCAGAAAATGAAAGCCCTCTCGTATGTTTTCTGTACATACTAGTGTAGAAAGTGGAAATTGTAAACCATTCAGGCCTTGCTGCTGAAAATTCAGTTTGATTCTATAATCATGTCACATATGTCCTGTTCCTTATCACTTGTCTGTCGCAAAATGCCAAGATGGAAAATTTATCCAAAGTCAAAGAACAAGATATGGCCACGAAGGGACATTTAAGTGAAACAGTTATTAGTAACATGCTTGGTGGAGAATTTAAGGCAACAAACACTCATAAGGATACTCTCTGGGTTGAAAAAAGAATAGTGCGAATGGTCCCAGCGAGCTACAGCACTTAACAAAGAATCAAACAGAGGTGAACAATGCAGTGTACAAGACTGAGGGGCACCTGGGTGGGCTAGTCGATGAAGCATCCAATTCTTGAATTTGCCTGAGGTGATATGGTCACAATTTAGGAGATGGAGCCCCATCCTGGTCTCTGTAGTGACTGTCTGTAGCCTGATAGGGATTTTCTCTCCCTCTCTTCTGCCTTCACTCTCTGTATCTCTCTCAATAAATAAACAGGTATTATTTTTTTAAGTAAAAGAAAAAATACGGGAAACAGGCTTAGGAGTGAGCAGCACCTTGGAAGTACAAAAGAAGGACTTTGTCACCAAGAAGAACATAAAAAGAAAAATAATGAATCTAAGCAAAAGACAGGAGAAGAATCGTACAATAGATTTGATATAGGGAACTCAGAGACTCCATCAAATATAATAATATTTCTGTTATGGGTGTCCGAAGAAAATGAGAACAGAAAACAGAACATTTATGTCAAGAAATAATGGGAGAAATCTTCCATGTTCCTGGAGGAAAACAGACATCCATATCCAGGAGTATCAAAATGGCAAAAACAAACAACAATAATAACAGCAAAAACACAAAGAAAACTATTTGCTGCCTTTGGGAGACTCATTTAGACATAAAGACACCTGCAGATTGACCTCGGGGAAACTGGAAAACACCCAGCATGAAACTGGATTTCAAAAGAAAGCTAATGTGGCAAGACTCCTCAGACGACCAGACTTTTTTTTTGTTGTTCATTCTACTTGGTGTCCAAGGAATGCTGGCCTCACAGGATACTTTTTTTTTTAATGTTTTATTTATGTTTGATACAGAGAGAGACGGAGCTTCAGAGGGGGAGGAGCAGAGAGAGAAAGAGATCCAGAACTGGAAACAGGCTCCAGGCTCTGAGCTGTCAGCCTTGAGCCTGACACAGAGCTCGGACCCATGAACGGGAGATCTGACCTGAGCCAAAGTCTGAGGCTTAACCGACTGAGCCACCCAGGCGCCCCCTCAAAGGATGCTTTTGAATATGTTTCCACTCTTTCACTATTTGTAGGATTTTGAATAGATTATCTTTAGTTATTATTTTTTTACATGTCAGAATTGAGAAACGAATGCATGTGATCTTGAGCCTTTCTGTGCCGAGAGATTTTTATTTTGAATTCAACTTTCATTTTTCTTATAGGTCTAAGAAGATTCCTGAATTCTTGGGTTTAAGAGTCCTATTTCAATCCTAGCAACTTGTGCATTTTTAGGCATTAAGTGGAAATCTTTTTTTTCTAATGTTTCTTTCTGTGAGAGAGACAGAGTACGAGCAGAGGAGGATCAGAGAGAGAGGGAGACCCGAAATCCAAGCAGGGTCAAGTCCCAGAGCTGTGAGCACAGAGCCCAACGCAAGGCTCAAACTCACTAAGCCTGAGATCAAGACCTGATCTGAAGTCAGACGCTTAAGTAACTGAGCAACCAAGCACCCCAGTGGATTTCTTTCCTAGTTTGTAACTTCACAATATATCATTGTGTATGTAGTTGAAGGATTCCTAGTTTTGTTCTTCTCCTAAACTGGACATTCCTTTCAATGTTATGGTATTTTTTATTCTGGTCTCTGTTTTATTCATGTCTTTTTTTTCTTTCTAAATAAAATAATTTCAGACGTTGCTTTGCTATTTCTTCCTCTACTAAATTTCAGCTGTCTTCCTTTTCTAGTTCCTTTTGGTGTCATGATATTTATTTGAATGTTTTCTTTATCTGAAGCATTTATAACATTAAAAAATAGAAAAATTGAATGTCGTAAAAAACTTAGCAGAAATAATACAAGCATTGACGAAAATAATACAAAATAAACGTGAGGATTCTTTAGGGTTTTCTGTAGATCATGTCATCTATGATCCGAGATACTTTTCATAGTTTCTGGCCACTTTTACAGAAGTGTCTTCCTTTGATTTAGTAACCACAGAGAGTATTTTCATATATTCCCTCCTCTTCACTCCTCGGGAATTCTTGTGGAGATATAAAGTACTTTTCCTGAAGTGTTTCAATGATCCAGTGACATGATCAGACATAGGACTTATCCTTCATCGGAGTTAGTTTTTTCTTTGTTTGTTTGTTTGTTGGTAGCAGTGATATTTTTTCATGATGGAGTATAGTTGGCTGTACCATTGTTTTGATTTTGTTCTCATCTATTGGTCTTAATTCGTGAGCATATAATTATCCATTGTTGCCTCTTACATACGTTTTTATTTCAGCAGGGTCAATTATAAACTGTCTGCTTTCACTGCACTGCTACAACTCGAGTTGGTCTCTTCTCTTTCATTCTTCCTTGATTGAAAGGTCTATCAGTTTTGTTAATCTTTTCTGAAAGCCAATACTTCCTGTGTTTGATATGGTCTTAGCTTTACGTATCCTATTTAGTTGATTTCAGTTGAATGTTTAAGGTTCATTCTGTGGTAATTTTGGTTTTGTGTGGTACTTTTCCTGATAATTTGAGGCTTAGGAAAATGATTTGCACTGTAGCACGACAGTACTACAGAATTTTCTTTTAGGCTATATGGTCTGTGTGTTGTGTGCAAGTGTTGTGTCCATGGAGGGTGAAAGTCCTGATGATCCCTTCTCAAATATTTGGCTGACGTTTTCTGATTGTTTTTAAGTTTGTATAATAGAGCTGTACAGTGTATTCATCTGACAGTAGTCAGTGGGATGATGTTAGTCTCCTGTTATTTGGTGTCTTTCAGCTATAATTTGGCAACGCACTGAGAGATCCCTGCCAACGCCATGCTTAGAACATTCTCTTCAAAAAGTGTCAACCGAGGAACATAGTACCCTTGAGAATTCTCATGTAATGATAGAACAGGTCAACAATAGGGAGATTGAAGAGCATGAAACATATCCTAACGGCCATATCCAAACAGAGACATCTGCCCATAAGAAGAATCTCACTGCCCGAAGTGGTGATCAGTACAAAGGATTTGGCAAAACTTCCCCTTTCAAGTTAGCTCTTTCTGTCAAGCCGGGTGTTTCAGTAACCAAACACTCAAATCAAATCTTGACACATAATTATGTGTTGAGAGAAAATTTTGAAAATCAGGAAAGTGACCTCATTCATGTTGAAAATAAGTATTTGACCCAATGCGAAAATGGGATTGGACTGACCTTTCACTCAAATGCTTCTGAGAATCACAGATTTAAAACTGAAGAGGAAAGTGTTAAGTGGCATCAGCTTGAGGGGCACATCAGAAAGAGGTCAACCCAACAAAATGACGAGGCGATTTTGAATGGACATAGAATTGCTGTTTGCAGTGAATCTGAGGCGAAATTTAACCAAGGCTCCACCGTTAACAAACGTCTGCGTACTCATTTGCCAGAAAACCGTGTTGAAAGTAATAAAGGTGAGGATGTCTTGTCTCAAAGACCCAAAGGTAAAAAACAGAGGAGTACACATCTGGAAGACAATCCTTATCGAGAACGGGGGAACGCTCTGCAACTGTCCCCCAGTGTTGGTGATCATCAGACAAGTTGTGTGGGACAAAAGCCATCCACAAGTAATAAGTCTGGAAACACATTTAGTCAGTCACCAAGACTAAATCTACATAACACAATTGGCACTGGAAAGAAAAGGTACACTTGTAAGGACTGTGGCCTAGTCCTTCATTGGCGCTCAACACTATCTCAACATCAGCGAA
>NC_043706.1:2800368-2802569 GCF_006229205.1 Suricata suricatta
AGGCTTAGTTAAAAGAGAAGGGCTTTGCTTCAGGTCTCTGTTCAGGCGCCACTTGCCAGTCATGTTCTAGCTGGTCCAGGGGTCCCTGAAGGACGGACGGTGTCTGGGAGAGAGGGATGAGAGAGCCTTGAGATTCCTTCTGATCACCAGGCAGACATCTCTACCTTGAGACTCAGCTTTATTATGGTTAAGTGTATGGGGAAATGCACAGAAGTGGCATTTGCCTTAGAAAATGATTTCTGATGACAACTTTCTTTGATATGTAAAAATCTCACAGAACACAGATCTGCAGAAAACTAATGTATAGCTTTTATTAATAGTGATTGATGTATGTGATTTAGATGCTTATCATACAAAAAAAGAAGATATCTTTAGCATTCAAATACAAGACAACGTTTTCAGCATAGCAAAGGCAGAAGTTAGGTCTACGTGAGCAGGGATCAATAGCCTGTCTACTTAAGGGGAAGCATAAGAAAAACAGGATTCTCAGGAAAGGAGATGTTTGCTCCAATAATCACAAAAGAAGGTCCTACAGTAAGTTCCCTCACAGGCTGAAATCAGCATTGCAGGGCTAGAAGAAGGGGACAAGTCACTCTCCATACCAATCAACAAGGTATGTAGGGTGTCAGTGCTGAAGCCAAAACAATTGAGGGGGGGATGAATATCAGTCATCCTCTGACAGCAGGAGGCCTTGCAAACAGGCCTTAACCTCACAAGTGTTCTCAATTAGTGAATTCAGAATGGCTCCTGACAACAAATCACATATTGAAATTAATTATAACTTTGCAAAAACCCATCCACTAACTCTTCTGAACCTGAAGCTGACATATGTTTTCTATGTGTTTAACTTTATATTATTCCCTACAAGTATGTTGGTGTAATGTCTCAACAGAGTGACTGATGTGCTGCTTTCTATTTTGATGTCCGTAATCTTATTGACATTTGCTGTTCAATTGAATACTTCTGTAAATCTATCTTCCCAGTTACTTTCCTATATGCACAGTCTGCTGATTGCTAACGTGTAATTTAAAATGATGGTCTTTCCTCATTCATTACATGGCTAGAGTTTGCATCAAGAGTGCATTTTGAGACATTGAGCTCGGATTGAATTCTAGGGAAAGGGGAGGCCACTTTCTTTCCATTTCAGGTTTGCTCCTATGTGGTAACTACGTTGTTGAGTACCTTGGGACAAGCAGGGAGCACCTGCCACGTTGTTTCCATTTCTGTGGTTACTCTCCACTAGGAATCCTCTGATGTCCAGTAAGGGTTGAGGGCCACTTACAGGCACTGACATTCTTTTACTATTTTTCAGGTTTCTCTCTTATGTGAATCCTGTGATGTTTGGAAAGTTTTGATGGCCCAGAAAAGGCCTCGCCACATTCTTGACATCTGTAAGGTTTCTCTCCAGTATGAATTCTGAGATGTCCAGTAAAGTTTGAGTGGTCTCTAAAGGCCTTACCACATTCCTCACATTTGTAAAGTTTCTCTCCAGTATGAATTCTGAGATGTCGAGTAAGGTGTGAGTGCTGGCGAATGGCCATGCCACATTCTTGACATCTGTAAGATTTCTCTCCAGTATGAATTCTGCGATGTTGAGTTACGCTTGAGTGTGTTCTAAAGACCTGGCCACATTGTTCACATGTGTAAGGTTTCTCTGCAGTATGATGTCTGAGATGTTGACTAAGGTGTGAGTGCTCGCGAAAGGCCATTTCACATTCTTTACATTGGTAAGGTTTCTCTTCAGTGACAACCCTGTGATGATAAGTGACGTTGGATTTCCCTTTAGCAGCATGGCTGCATTCTTGACATTGGTACTGTTTCTCTCCAATTTGGATGCTGTGCTGTGTTCGAAGGTAGGAGTGCCTATTAAAGGCCTTGCCACATTGTTGACATTTGTCAAGTGTTCCCCTAATATGGATTTGCTCATGTCTATTTAGCGATGAGCAGTCCTTAAAGGTTTGACCACATTCTTCACAGTTGTAGGACGTCTCTCCAGCATGCATTCGCTGATGTTGAGATAGTGTTGAGCGCCAATGAAGGACTAGGCCACAGTCCTTACAAGTGTACCTTTTCTTTCCAGTGCCAATTGTGTTATGTAGATTTAGTCTTGGTGACTGACTAAATGTGTTTCCAGACTTATTACTTGTGGATGGCTTTTGTCCCACACAACTTGTCTGATGATCACCAACACTGGGGGACAG
>NC_043706.1:2802669-2803907 GCF_006229205.1 Suricata suricatta
CAGCTTCAGGCTATAGGATCTCTTGTGTTTTCAAAATAGATGTCTTGCCAAAATCTGACTTTGCCTCAAAAGGGCATAGACATAAAATTTCATTGCACTTTCATGTTTCCCCATAAGAATCCACATCGACAGAAAAGTCTTCAGAAGACGTGTGCCCATGAGGACAGGTACTTTAGGAGAGGAGAGATGAGAGAGAGCAAATTGCAGGGTGACCAACTTCAAAAGCTCTCACAGAAATGACGAATCTTCAAGTGTCTCCTAGGCTGCTCAGCCAGGGAGGACGCCAGACTCCTCTAGAGGCTCCTATTCACTTTTTCACTCAGCTGGGCACACTCTCTTCCCTCCCATGGCCTACCTGTTCTCCAGAAATTTACCTTCACCTCCATTTTGATAACAATAAATTAGCTTTCCTAAGTCTACATCTTACTATGAACACCTAGAATGAGCATGATTTGGAGAGTCGGTTACCTTTCGTTGCAGTCAACTTAAGAAAATAGTGTAACCTATATATGTATATGTGTATTGGTACCTAAATTGTGTTCTCTCTTTTCTCTTAAGGTATACCTGACATACAATGTTACATCAGATCAGATGTAAAGGTTGGTGATTTGACAAGTCTATAGCATTAATTCACTCACCACAATGGAGCTACACCCTGTCACCATAAGGTGCTGTTATATTACCACCGAATGTATGCCCTGTGTTGCATCCTGTATCACCATGACAGACTAATTCCATACATGGAAGCCTGTCCTTCCCAATCCTATTTACCCATGTTGCCCATGCTCCCTCCCCATTCCACTCTGCTGGTATTTCTGCTTTTGTTGTTCCTACTCGCCAGTTGTAGCAAAGTAGACAGACCTACAAGGTATTATGCTATGTTACGTAAGTCAAAGAAAGATAATAATAATATCACATCACATATATTTACAAGTCAATAGCAAACAGATGGAAAAACAAGAGGAGAAACAAACCCATCCCATGAGTATCTACTTTGTTTTGATAACGTCAATGGATAATCTTGAGAACTCTAAAAATTGATTCTACATGTTCCATAATGTAACAAGGTGGTCTGTAATAATTTTCAAATTCTGGCTGCAGATAGGATGTTTGCTCACGACACAGCAAACACCATAGACGCCTAGATCGCTCTAATATCACTGCTCAGCCCCCAGCCCCAACTCCTACAGGGAGAATCTGCACATGCAGCGGATATGGGAGACCTGAGTACAGGAAAT